>NW_027529174.1:8271570-8297637 GCF_008692635.1 Crocuta crocuta | reverse complement strand
ATGACTCATATATATATATATATATATATGTATATATGTGTATATATATACATAATTTACATTTGAATGTTTTAATGTCAATTTTTAGGAACTTATTTGTTACAAACTAAATCTGTTGGGGAATTCTCACTTACCTTGTCATTGACTACACTCTTCCCATCCCAAGCCCATCCTCTTTTGGTGAAGTAGTTAACAGTTGCAAATTCAATTAGGGCAGAGAACACAAATGCGTAACAAACAGCAATAAACCAATCCATTGCGGTTGCATAAGCCACTTTGGGGAGGGAGTTCCGAGCACTGATGCTTAGAGTTGTCATTGTTAGAACGGTTGTTACTCCTGCAGAAAGACAGGAACCAAAAACATCAACAGAAACAAGAGAGCAGTGGAAATATTCTTTTTTTCAAAGCAACTTTCAAAACTACTCTATCACTTTAAAAAAATGGAAGAACAGTGCAAAGTTAATTATCACAAATGGCTGTTGTAATTCTTGAAGTAATAACTCTAAAATGGTTTCAGTTTGCATTTTTATTGGGATAAATCTCTTTTTTCTCTTTTTAATACTGTTAAGATTACAAAGGTTGGTGATAAGTGAAGTAGAATTTCCTAGGAGGAAAATAGGTACTTTAAATTGATCCATTGTGCATTAACATTATTTTTTTAAAAATCCCACACAAAGCCTCATATGAATGTATTCATCATTTATTTAAAACATGCTAAGCAATGGACCAATCATTCATACCAGTGATCACAATGGAATTATGATTAAGAAGTTCTTCATTCTAAGTATAGCTACCTAAATATGAAATTAATTCTGGATTGCTTAGCATCGTGAGGACATCATTTCTTTCATAATGAAGCTTAGATTCTGTAGAAAATAAAACAAGCAACTAAACCCTAAATCTTATAAAATGCAAATCATTGCATTTAAGGAATATTTTTGCCTCTGTTCATTTAAAAAATAATTTGGTTCCTTTCACTGTAAAGCTTTTCTGCCAGTAGTCAGGGAAGTCATAATGATTAAGTAAAAAAGAAAGCAATAACTCAGGAGGTAACTGCAACATCAGCCGTCAAATGTCTGCAATTACCTGTTTGATCAGAGATCCAATAGAAGTTTAATAATGTACATAGGGTATACATTAAGTTAAAAGAGATTTAAAATGTTAAAGAAATGTTCATTCATATGCTAAAGTTGTATTGTATTTTTTGTTTTCCCTTAGGATAAATACAGCACCTTTTTCTTCTCATCTACTAGATGAGAGTTAGTAATTCAAAATAGCAATAATTCTTTGATCATGAGTGAATGTGTCTAGGAATATGATGGTACTAGCAGGGGAAAAAAATAGAAAAGTCCTTGACCTGCTACTAAGTCAATATTAAAAAACACATTTACAGGAATGCATTGCCCTTTCATGCCTCAAAGTGAAAGGATTTAGACTGTGAAGATATATTCCTTTGAGAACTGGGTACAGAAGAATAAATAAATAGAAAACAAGACAGATACAATCACATATATCCACAACCAAAACCACATCTTCCCCAGCCCATGTGCTTGCACAAATGCATGTGTGCACACACACAAATACACACAAATACAAAACAAATGATAAATCAATATATGAAAATATATTTAACTTCCTTAGCAATTAAGGAAATATAAACAAAGTGATAATAAGATGACTTTTTAAAACAATATAGTCACCAAAGTGTTAGCAAACTTCAAAAGATTTATACTATGGTAGTGTTGGAGAGGATGTAGGGACATCCTTTCTGAATACGGATTACAAATTGGTGTCAAATCTCAGAAGCTGTTGTCTAATTCAAGGTCATAAAGATTTAGGGGCACCTGGGTAGCTCAGTCAGTTAAGCATCCAACTTCAGCTCAGGTCATGATCTTGTGGTTCCTGGGTTCAAGCTCTGGTAGCTCAGAGCCTGGAGCCTGCTTCATATTCTGGGTTTCCCTCTCTGCCCCTCCCCTGCTCACAGCTGTCTCTCCCTCTCTCAAAAATAAACATTAAGTTTTTTTTTAAATTTAAATGCATTTTAGGTATTTTATTTTTTAAAAAATTTACTGTTTTATTTTTCAGAGAGAGAGAAAGAGAGAGAATGAATGGGGGAGGGGCAGAGAGAGAGAGAGAGAGACTGACTCAGAATCTGAAGCGGGCTCCAGGCTCTGAGCTGTCAGCACAGAGTCAGACAGAGGGCTTGAACTGTGAACCGAGAGATCATGACCTGAAGCGAAGTGGGATGCTTAACTGACTGAGCCACACACGTGCCTCATAGGTATTGTATTTATTTGGATGCTAATGGAAATGGAAATATTTTCTCAGTTTCCTTTTCAGATTGTTCATTGCTAGGGTATACAAACACAAATGATTTTTTGTGTTGTTCTTTCTTGTACCCTGAAGCTTTGGTGAATGTGTTAGGTCTAGTAGTTTTTATGTGGTTTACTAAGGGTTTTCTGTATAAAAGATCATGTCACCCGTTAATAGAGTTTTACTCCTTCTTTTCCAAATTGTACGGTTTCTATTTGTTGTTCTAGCCTAACTGTACTGGCTCCAAGTTATAGTATAAGTAGAATTGGTGAAGGCAGACATCCCTATCATGTTCCTGATGGTAGAATCTTCACTGCTACGTATGCTGTTAGCTGGGGGCTTTTCTTAGATCCACTTGTATTAGGTTGAGGAAGTTCTTCTCTCATGTGAGTTTGTTGAGTGTTTTTATCATGAAAGCATGTTATATTTTGTTTTTTAGTGTTTTGACATGATTGTGTGTTTTTCCATATTCCATAAATATGCTGTTACATTGATTTTTGTATGTTGAATGAAACTTTCATCCTGGGATAAAACCCTTTGGTCACTGCATGTAATCCTTTTTATATGTGGCCGGTTTCAGCTTGCTTGTGTTTTGTTGAAGACATCTATATTTCTAAGGGATATGGATCTATAGAGGTTTACTGTTTTTTCCCCTTGTTATTTCTTTGTCTGTTTTTGGTTTTCTTGGTATAATGACCCCATAGAATTAGTCAAGAAGGTCCCTCACTTTTGTTTTCAAAGTTTGAGAAACAATGGTGTTAAATCTTCTTTCAATGTTTGGTAAAATTTACCAGCAAAGTCATCTGGCCTTGGACTTTTATTAATATTTTGTTGTTACTGCTCACTTCATGGCTTTACTTGCTATAGATTTGTTGAGACTCTTGAGTCATTTTTGGTGATTTGTTGTTTCTAGGAATTGGTCCATTTATTCTACGTTCCTAATTTGGGGGCATACAATGGTTCAGATTCCCTTAAAATCTTTTTCATTTCCATAAGGTCAGTTGTACCCTCTGACTTCCTAAATTTAACATTTTGAGATTTCTCTTTTATTTTTTTGTTCAATCTAGCTATAGGCTTGTCAATTCTGTGGATCTTTACAGTTGTGCATTGATTTTCTCTGTTATGTCTATTCTCTATTCCATTGATCTCTCCTCGAATTTCTATTAATTCCCTTATTCTTGCTTTGGGTTGTGTTTGCTTTTATTTTCTATTTTTAAGGTGGATGGTTAGATTATTGATTTGACATCTTTTTAA
Source organism: Crocuta crocuta (assembly GCF_008692635.1). Taxonomy (NCBI): domain Eukaryota; kingdom Metazoa; phylum Chordata; class Mammalia; order Carnivora; family Hyaenidae; genus Crocuta; species Crocuta crocuta. Next base: position 8,294,070 of record NW_027529174.1, on the reverse strand, counting down.
ACATTTTTTAATTGTGGTGTTGTTTACAGCTGTATGTTTCTCTCTGAGAACTGCTTTGTTGTATCTCACAAGTCATAGTATGGTGTATTTTCATTTCCACCATCCTAAAGTTTTTTTCTAATTTCACCTGTGATTTCTTCTTTCATCCAATGGTTATTTATAAGTTTCTTATTTAATTTCTATGTATTTATACCTTTTCAAATTTCTTCTGTTACTGATTTTTAATTTCATGCCATGGGGTCAGAGGACACACTTTATATGATTTCAGTCTTTAAATGTATTGGGACTTGATTGTGGCTCAGCATAGAGTTGGATTGTGTTTTGATTTTTGTTTTCTAGCCATTCTTCTATTCTCTGCATTTTAATTGGTTAAGTTTAATCCATTCACATATAACATAATTACTGCTAAGGAAGAAGATAACTTCTGTCACTTTCTATAGGTATTTTATCTTCTTATTCTTCAATTCCTCCATCACTTCTTCTTTTTACATTAAGTAGATATTTTCTAGTGTAATATTTTAATTCCTTTAAATTTTTATTTTTCTTTTACTATATGTGTTTGAGTTATTTTCTTAAGGTGTGCCCTGGAGGTTCAAATGTATAGCAATCTAGTTTGCATTAATACCAAGCAAATATCAATAGTATACAGAAAACTGTTCTTCTACAGCTCCATGCACTCTTTTATGCTATTATCACAAATTATTTCTCCATACATTTTGTGCCCATCAATGCAGATGTACAATTATTGTTTTGTGCCATTGTCTTCCAAAACTGAAACAAGGGACTGACCAATAAAAAATATATTTAAACTGCCATTTATATTCACCTGATACTATTTATTTCTTCTTGTGGAGTTGAGTTATTGTTCAGTTCCTTACATGTCTGCCTCAAGGGCTCTTTTTAGCATTCCTTGTATGAAGGTTCTGCCAATGACAAATTCACTTGATTTTTGTTTTTACTGTGATCATAACTTCTAAAGAATAGTTGTGATGGATATAGAATTTTGACTGACAACTTTTTTTTTTTTCCTGTGGAGCCTTTTATTGCGATATCCTGCTGCCTGCCTTCTGCCCTCCACACTTTCTCAGGATTAGTTAGCTGTTAATCATATTGAGGGTCCTTTCTACGTGACAGCATTTTTCTCTTGCCAGTCTCAAGATTCTTTGTGTTTCCAGTTTGATTCTGATGTGTCTAGTTGTCTTTGAGTTTATTCTATTGCTAGTTTATTGAGCTTTTGCAATGTGATTAGTATTTTTCATTAAATTTGAAAGTTTGGGGCCATGATTTCTTCATATATATATTTAACCCTTCTTTCCTCTCCTCCATGACTACCCTTATACATACATTGATATGCTTGATAATGTACAACAGACCTCTTAGGCTCTTTTATTTTTTCTCTTTCTGTTCCTCATACTCAATAATCTTATTTGACCTATCTCTGAGTTCACGGATTCTTTCTTCTGATTGCTTCAATCTAGTGAGTTTCTCTAGTGAACTTTTCATTTCAGTAATAGTACTTTAGAACGACAGAATTTCTATTTGCTTCCTTTTTATAATTTCTATCTACTGATATTCTCTGTTTAATAAGACATCATAATTATACTTTTCTTTCATTCATTAGTCATGGCTTCCTAGCTCTGCTATTTTATCTAACATAGCTTATTTAAAGTCTTTATCTACTTAGTGCAATTGTACTTTTCATTAGGTATAATTTCTTTTTTTTCCCTATGAGTAGTCTAAATTTTCTTTTTTTATTTGCATACTTCACATTTTTTTGTTGTATCCTGGACATTTTGAATATTAATGTGGCAATTCTGGAAATCATATTCTTGCCCTGTCTAGAGTTTGTTGTTAATTGTTGCTTATGGTATTTGTTGTTGCTTATTTAGTGACTTTTCTTTTTTAATGTTTATTTATTTTTGAGGGAGAGAGAGAGAGATATAGCATGCTTGCAGGGGACAGGCAGAGAGAAAAGGAGAGAGAGAATCCCAAGCAGGATCCGCCCTGTCAGGACAGAGCCTGACACAGGGCTTGAACTCATGAACACTTGAGATCATGACCTGAGCCAAAATAAAGAGTTGTACGCTTAACCAACTGAGCTACCCAGGTGCCTCTAGTGACTTTTCCTAGCTAATTCTGTAAAGTCTGATTCTTTTTGTTTGGGGCCATTGAGTTCTCTGGGATTCTGTTTGTTTATTTTAGTGTAGTGGCCATCTGATGATTAGCAGTTTTCCTTAAATACCTGGAACCAAAAAACTTCCTCAGTCTTTGTCAAGTGGCTCTATGTGTCGGTTGGGATAGGTCTTCAAATTTCAGCCAGGTAGTTTACAATTCTACTTTAGCATACACTTTCTGCTTCTTAGGGCTTAAGAGGTGAAAATGTCAGGCCTTTTTGGGTCTTTATTGAGTGTTCACAAAGCTCTGTGTGTGCACGTGGGCTTTTAGATTCTAAAATACATGTCAGTGCTTTGAAACCACTTTTGTACAATTCATTCCTTAGCCTTTCCTCTCAAACTTCTTGTTTGTTCCAAATGTCATCCTTCACCTCAGGCAGAAGCAATGAAACATCTGCCTGTAAATACTTTCAGTGGCATCTCCCTGGTAGCAACTTTTGCACTAGGGGAATTCTGAGTTAGGTAATATACAAAGACAAGCCTTTTGCAAATGTCTTCTAGGGAGGCACCATAAAGTGATGATAATACCTTCTGAATGGGCTCCATTTCCTCACCCTCATACCAGGAGGCTTTTATTTGGAATTTCTTACTCCACCATTTTTGCTGGTATCTACCCGGAGCCCCGGCAATTCTTCTAGATGGGGCAAGGCAGTATAAAATATGAGTTAACCATGTTGTTATATCTTCAGATGGCCTCACAGTCACATGGCCTAGGTCTGAATTCTGGATCCACTATTTGCTGTTCTTCTGTGACTTAGAGCAAGTTCCTCAACGATTACTTTCCTCAAATACAAAACAGAATTATAAACTCTACCTTCTTCAGAGGTATGTTGTGAAGGTTAAGTATGCATTTGGCACAAAATCTGGCACATTAGAAGTATTCAGTAAATGTTAGCTATTTTAATTCTTCTTTTTTTGTTATCACTACTGCTATTATTAGAAATCTATCTTACTGAAATGACAACAGAAAATATAAAGTGATAAATGATACACAAGGCTTTTCACATGAACACATCTTGTAAAAGTAAAAAGGTGGCAAATATTGGCATATTCATTGATTGGAAAATAGTTTAATAATTTGTTGATTACCTACACTAGTAATATCACAACAATATTCCAAAGAGTAAAGTAGAGCTGTTAATTCGTTGCAAATATATCTACAATACATTTTGCTTAAAAATAGTTCATGACTCAATTTTCATGAAAATACATGTACTTGGATTTGTGTATCAATACAGACCCTGCATTAGCTTAGTAAATAAAAACTAAAATTAAAAAGGACACTTCAGTTACCATTTCAGGGAAGAAGGTAATATGTGGTTTGGATGGATAAAATATAAAATGGACTTGTGACTGATTTTTTATTGTTTCATTTCTTTGATATTTTCTAGAAAAACATGAAAGAATAAAATGTGTAAGGATACCATCTAAGATGGTATTATTAGTTATTTTGGGGAATTAACATTGGAGGGAACGCATTTTTTTCTTTTTTCCTTTTTTTCTACAGTGAACTTGCCTTGCTTTTGTGATAAGACAAAAAAACCCAAGAATTTTAATTTAAACAAGGGATACTCAAGTGTGAATTTCTGGGAATGATTGATCATAACATTAATGCTGACTAATTTAAAGAAGATTAATCAAAAATATAAAGTTCAAATTATGGCAAACCGCAAATTTAACTATGACTCTAATTCTACGCTGCTATTTTAAAAGTAGATTTGGGTTCAGTCATTCAAACTACTAAAACATTAGAGCAATTCAATGAGTCTACTATGAGGCTATTTTTCACCATAATCAAATCTTCCCTATATCTAATTTTTTTTTCATTCGATTGGGTAATCTTGATTAAAATTGGTAACGCTGACTATGAGTTTCTACCTCTTTCCCTCCTTCCCCTTTTTTCTTTTCACTGGAAGGCTGTGATTCTCATATGCCAGCTCTTCTGTCTGTTAGTTTAGCCTTGCCTGCACCCATCACACTATAAATACAAGATCTGGGCGTTAAATAAAGAGGTGCACTGACTGGAAAGCTCAGAGACCTTCCACATGCCTGTCCACCAACAATGGGCATTTTTCTATACCTACTAAGGCCTCCAAAAATGAATGTTCCCACATTTCTTCACCAGACTATCTCTTTCTTTATCTCCTCTGTGTGACTGCCATAACTCCATGCTTCCTTGGGGGACTTAAGTTTCTTTTTCAGTAAAATAAAAGGCAAATATCTTAAAGTGCTTTTAGCACTAAAATTCTATGTATGTATGTGAAATATATGTAAACATTTCCCACACACAGACAATATCTGACATGCAGCTCTTTGATATTCTGGTTTTATTTGATGTTAATATTTCTTATAAGGTATAAGTGCCAAGACCTCAACTCATAGGAGCTGAGCAAATAGTGTCAAAGTAAAGGAACACTAAGTGTTGGCTGCAAATATGTGCTGAGAGAATAAAATCAAATCAGGGGGAGTGATTTCAGCATAGAGACTGACACTGTGGGCTCCATGGACAGGTGCCAAATCTTAATTTTGTGACCCTGGGGGAAATTCCCTAGCCCCATGGTTCCACAGTATCTTCATTTGTGAAGTGAAGATTAAGAATAGTGTTTTCTTATAATTATGATATAGTGATCAAATGAGTTACTGCATGTAAAGCAGCGTCTCTATTATAAAAAGATACTTCAGTGCATGTGCAGAAAAATATTGCCCTGAAAACACAGTCAAGATAGAGTTAAATCAGAGAAATGAAATAAAATGAAATGAAACAAAATAAATACAATACAATACAATCCCCCTTTAGATTTTTATCCACATCAAATGTTGTGTGTGAGTGTTTGTGGTTGGGGTGTAGGATGGAAGTCTTGGAAACCAAACAGTCACAACTGCAACAGAACACAAATGTAAAATTGTGTGATACCACCTGCTGGTTACTGGTAGAAATGGCAGAAACAAACAAACAAAAAAACCCAAAAAAACAAAAACAAAACCCCAGACACTCTGAAAACAAAAGTGCTAGATTTTTTTAACACTACAAATAGAATAATATATGCACTATAAGGTTATAATGTTATTTTATTTCATTTTTAAGGCTGCAATTTTAACTCACAACTGTACTACATCTGAATGATAAAAACATTGAAACTTTGTGTTAGGCACAGAAATGAGAACTTAGATAACAAATCTTGTCATAAAACCTAATTAATTCAAACTCCACTAAGTTAAAATTTGTGAGAATTTAGAAGCCATCAATTATAATCCAGAAGAAAATGTGTGAAAGGGGACTTCTAGTGTACAGAATATTGTGAAAGATTATATATTTTTTTCTTTTTGCTTACCTGAATGTACCCTGGACTTAATACATTTAAACTCATATCCCTCTCCCCAGTCCTTTTCTTCCTGAAGCCCTTTTCTCAGAAAAAAAAAAATGGCCCCTATGACCTAAAGGAAGCCGTTTTCATATCCGAGGTTGAAGCTTCAGTGACCTATTTCCTCAGTTTGGGTAATCTGTCAGTCTAGGTAACATATTATTTCCTCTACCTAGGATCTTTTCCTTCTTACTCATTCCTCTGTTTGAAGAACATCTAATTCTTATTCCTTCCCTAAGTACATTACTGAGTGCCTACTAAATGCCAGGTATTTTTGCAAGCTCTGGGAACATACCAATGAACACAAGTGCAAAGATTCCTGCACCTGGGAGCGCACCCTCTGCGAATGCTTATGTACACAGCGCAGTCTGCTTATTCTGCAGGATTTCACCCCTAAAGGTGCCTGTGACCTGGTCCTACCCATAGCTCCATCAAATCATGTCCTTCTTGAACTTTCTGTTGGCTTACATGACTGTATCCTTCCAGTAAACTACATGGAGTAGAGCCTTGTTCATCCCCAAGATAAAAGGGTGCTCAGCAGAGTAGGAGGTCATTAAATAGCTTTTAAATGAATTAATAAATATTTACTGAAACGACTTCTCCAATGATCTGCAACTGATAAGCATTAACTTATTAGAATGATTGCAAGGAATCTATTCCTTCTTTTGTAACACAAGTAAGCATTTAGTCCTCGTTTTGTGCTGCACATGGTAGAGCTGTGAATGGAATGTGAGCAAAACCAAAAAAAAGATAAAAGTTAAAAATATATTTTTTAAAAGAGCACAGAGTAACCTAACATCATAACTGGGCAAAGGTCTATGATGAACTGTAATCAAGTGATCTACCTAGTCTGGAAATTTGAGTTAGGCTTCGCTAAGAAAATAAGGGGAAAAGTTAAAGCAGTCATCAGGCAAGGGATGATAATACTAGACTGGGGTAAGAACATGCATAGGAAGCCAAGGACATAAGGAAAGCATTTAAGAGAAATAGAAAGAAGCCTGGAAGGCAGGAAAACAGATCAGAGATTCATGGACAATGAGGCTCGAGGGGGAGGCAAGAGTCAGATAATTCAGAACCTGTTGGATGGTGTTAAGGTCATAAAACTTTCAAGAGCAATGGGAAACCATTATACTGTTCATTTTAAGCAAGGTAGTGTCATGATCACTTCTTATGTAAGATCACTCCTTTTGATTCTTAGAGCTTCCAGTTCTTTACTTACGTTACTGATCTCTTCCATGTTGTTTACTTTTTCCATCAGAGACATTAACTGATTTAACAGATTAATCCTAGATATTTTTAATTCCTTGTCTAATCATTCCAACATCTCTGTCATAACTGAGTCTGGTTCTGCGGTCTGCTTTTCCCCTTTCAACTGTTTTGATTTTTTTTTCTTTTGGCGTGACTTCTAATTTTTTTCATCTGTCCTCCCACCATCAAGTTTTATTGAGATATAATTTATACACATGGCTGATAACTGTTTCACTGAAATTTGACCATGTTCATTTGGGTAACAGGAACTGAGATAAGCAGCTATTTAGTGCAGGATTTATGTTAGTCTAGCTGTAGGGTGGTTGTGTTTAATGTTTGCTATCATTATAGGTGTCACGGGATCCAAGTTCCTTTTGTGTTCTTGTTGTGGTTTCCCCTCTTGACTTTGAATTTCTCAAAGTACTCTTCCTCCCAGAGAGTCTGTCTTCATATCTTTCTGCTAAAAGCTATTGCTATGCCACTCCTGGAGCTTTGCTTGTGTGGTAGGAAGGTGTAAGGAAGGGGGGCTGTTCTATAATCTTCTGATTGAATCTCCGTCTTCCAGTGGGCCTGTGTGTTAGGCTGTAATCTTCACAAGTGTGTCTCCTCTGGTACAGTTTTATTCCCCATTCTCCTTGTTCTCTTCCCTGGCTGCGGCATGCCCAATCTATTTCCTTGAGGTTCTCATTTCTGTTGACAGTGTTTCATGAGTTCACACCCCTTAGATGAGGCAGTGAGGTTAGAGGGGCTGGAGTGTGAGGAATGTCCACCTACTGGCTGGGACGAGGCTCTGGCCAGTCCCTTCCCCTGGACATGTCTTCCATTATGGATAAGGCTCTGAGTGTATTTCAAAATGATTCTTCTTTCTTGCTTCTTATTCTGCCACAGTAGTCAGGAAAGCATATTTCTCAGCTCTTTACCTTGAGAATCTGGTGGGATTCCTCGAGGTAATGCCCATGAACCTGCTGGACTCCACCATGAAACTCTGGCCTTAGGAGCTCCTCACTGTTATACTTGTCCATACTCCAGCTCCAGCAATTCATCAGAATGAGCATGTAAGTGCCTCTACCAATGTGTGATGCTTTAGTAGCATCTCTTTCAGGTTAAAAAAAAAAATCTTAGCTGCATCTCTCTGAATGTGCCTGCCTCTTCACAATTTGCGATGACACTTTGCCTGTCACCTTGATTCTCTTACACATACAATAAAAGTCTTTAATTTTCAGTTTGCTCAGCTTTTTCTTGTTGCAAGGATGACAGTGACAACTTGCAAGCTCTTCACATGTCAGTGCTGAAGCCCGAAGCCCAGGACCTTGATTTTAATACATGATTTTTTTTATAACTTCCCATGTTATTAGTCAGATGTTTATATTTTTTCTACTTCTGAATTTCTGGTTGTGTTCTGGGCAGTTGAGTTTAACAGATAATCAGAAACACCGGGGAATATTTAGCAATCAATATAATATAGGCAACCTTCTGGAACTGATGTCAGGAGATGACTGATAGTCATAAGGCAAATTCACAAATCTCTGAATTGGCCAGCATAATTAAATTTGAAACATCGATGCTCTGACAGTTCACTGTGTTCCTGCTAAATGAATGTTAAAAGGGGAACTTTGAAAGCATATAAACATGAATCAAAATGAATTATAATATGAGAGTATTGCTGTATTTACATCATTTTAAAATTACTTGTGGAAAATAGGAAAATTCAAGAAAAACCAAGTTTTTAATCCTCTATACCTAATTTATTCAATTAGCTTACCTAATACTCCATTCCCCAACAAACACACACATTAACATCTTGATTATATTTTTGGGAAAAGTGTTACTTATGAAATCTGGCCAATTATTTAATTCCTTAACCATAAGCAAACTCAAAATTATATTTTAAGATTGAAAGGAAGAAGAAAGTTCATACAGTAATGTTACTAACCCTAATTTAACATCAATATACACTATTAAATTAGTAGTATGTTAAAACCTCCATAGATACAGACTAAAATTTATTTGCAACCATGATGAATAAAATAGTACATACATGATAATGTATATGAGTATTCAGGGACTCTGGGGAATCAGTAATAAATCCTCAAGCTATGAGGATCAGTTAATATTCCAAATGTGGGTTAAGTGCTCCTTCCATGTTACCAGACAGTGCACCTGCATATTTCCAGAACATAACATATCATATTTCCCCTCCCATCTCCTCAAACAGACTGTAACCTCTGTGAAGAGTAGGGATTATATCTTTCTTGTTTACCTTGTGTCTGAACGGTGTGACATAGTGCCTGGCACATATTTTTGCATTAAATGAATGAATAAATATAGTTTATGAAGCAAATATACCTATATGTTTGGATATAGACATGGAAATGAGTGCCTATGACTGTGTGTGTTTGAAGTTAAATATATCAATACATAAAAATAGCCTAATGCCAGATATTTTTTTTTCCAGAATTCAATTACTAGGAAAATGGATGCTTTGTAATATTTAAGATTAGAGAGTATGTATGATCATTGCAACAGAGTTTTTTGTAAACATTTTATGTGTTCAATAACCTCATTCAAAATATTGTATATATAATAGTGTATATGTAGTATATAGAGAATATTTGGTATATAGTGTGGATATATAAATACATATACATACATATATATGTAATATTAAACACATATTAATAAGTTAACCTTAGTTAAACCTTAGAAAGTTATTAAGCTAAGCACCAAGGCATCCAAGGACATTTTTTTCCATTTTTAAGGTATTGCCCATATTCTGGAAGTTGGAGAGGGCTTGCCAACACTTGATCTGCATTCCAGCAAACAAAAGGGGAAAGGAGGAGAGCCATATCCACTCACTTTGTGGGCATGCTTCTGAGCCTAAGACTACAAATGGAAGATTATACATCTAATTTTTGCTCCTATGTATTTGAGAACTAGTTATACAACTACATCAAGCAATAAGAGAGGCAAAGAAAGGTAGTCCTGATTTGGTGTACACTGATAGAATCAAGATTTCTAGTATTCTGTAAGTTATTAAAAGACAATCATCTCTGACAGATGTATACCTGTGACTGTCCAGAAATTTTCCTATGAAAATCTGGGAAAGGAAGAAAGGAGTGTTTTGTACTGACCCTCTAACATGTCCTAATACCCAATAAATACAACTAAACTGAACAGACATACATTGGCCTCCTGCTATCCATGTGCTGGCTGTGCAAATAAAGCTTCAAGACAGCTCCAGGGCCCACTTCCAAACAGTGCAGTCCCATCTAAGGAGAGACTCCACAGCTACCAGTATTCCATGAACATTCCGTCTTTTAACTACTCTTCCATTCTCTTTGTAGCTGTCCTTTACCACTGGTCACTTAATTGTTCATATTCCACAAAGCAACATGCTGCTCTCCTAGTCTTCTTATGTTACTCCTCTTTCTTGACAATATCATTTGTTCCTATTTCCTAAGCCATATCATGAAGATCCTCAAGAATATATCTCATGAGCCCCAGTCCCAAATATCTGAACATTTCCTGAATATCTCCACATGGACTCAATAAAAATTTATTGAATCTTCTAAATGACACTGATTTCTTCATTAAAAATGTATTTAGTCTACTACATGCCTGTCACTTCATTAAACATGACTATATAAAAAACATGAATTAAATGCTCAAGGAGAATATAACCTACTAGAAGGTGCAGATAATTGATAGAGATGTTACACAGACAGTAGAGCAAATTATTGAAAAGGTTTCGGGTGCTCTAAGACTCCCTCTGGATACCTATTCATATTCTGGAGTAAGAGGAGGTTTCCAGGAAGTAGCAATACATAAAAGGAGATTTGAAAAGTCTGGGGAATATGTTTAGTGAAGGAAAAACATGTTCCTAGGTCTGATGTAGGTCAACATAGCAAAAGGAGGGTTCATAGTGGGTTAGGCTAGGGAGGTCTCACACAGATGTAATCATGGTGAAAGTTTCCATCAGTGGCTGCAATGCAGAGCCACAGAAAGGATTCATGCAGGAGAGAGTTATATAACTGAATTTGAGCTTCAGAAAGATCACTTTTGCTGCACTGTGTAGAATGGAATGAAGGAAGGTAGACGAGGGGCAAGGAGAGCAGAGAAAACGTTGCTAGTAATCTGACACAGAGGAGTCCCACAGAAATCTCAAATTTTAAGCCATCACAACTGAACCAAAATCTACGATGTCTTCCATAATTCTCTGTTGTAGGGAAAAACAGTACATTTATCTAGTCACTCAGTTGGAATCTAGGGGTTTTCTGCAATGCCTACATCCCTCAAACCCTTCAGACCCACCAGGTCCTGCACATCAGCCCTCCCTAGTGTCCACGTCTTGTCTGTAACTCTCTCCCCACCAATATCCATTGTCCTGTTTTATGCCTTTATCATTTCTCACCCAGATGATGTCAATTATCTCTTAATAATCACCCTGTATCATTCATACCATTTCAATCTTTTTATTGATATTCCCTATAAGACTCTTCTCCAAGTTCAAATATGTCAATTTTACTCCCTTGCTAAAACACCCTTCAAGCAGTTTCCATGCAGTTTCCATGGCTTTTGCATAGGATGTAAGGCTGTACAGGAACTGTCCTCCACCTGTCTAACCATCCTTACAAATAAAGGAATCCTATACCTAAGATAAACCCATCAATAATTTATTGTTCTCCATATGCTTCACGTTGCTTTTGATGACTACGTGCCCTCTGCTTAGAATATGTTCTTTCCCATCATACTAAATTAGAGGCTTGACTTGATTTTTCTTCCTTGTGGGCTTCTCTGAGGTCTTCTTCCTCAGATATAATAGTTTCCTCTTTTTGCTCTTACCTTATTTTAACATATTTCTTTCTTGACACCCATAATCCTTTACTTCACTTACTTATTTACACGTCTGTCTCATTCCTCCACACTCTGAGCTGCTTGTGGGCATGTGACTCAGTCTGTCTTTTTAAAATGCTGTCACCTAACTCAGAATCTGGCAATAGTGAATACTCATTATCTGTTGGTTCACTGATTGAAAGAACAACTTTTAAACACTGAACAGTAACAGCGGTGGACCATATTTGTAGTTGTTTAAGAAGTAAAATACAAGTTAAGAATTGAGTAAGCTTTAAAATAAAACGTAAGTTTAATCAGAACATTGTAATATAAATGTGATGTAAAGATAGTATAAATCTTGTGCACACAAGTCTCATAATCTTATATTACTCCAGAAAGGACAATAAAAAGTGTCACTTAGAAGCACCTACTACAGGTATTATCATCATACTCATTTGTGGTTGAGGAGACTGAGGTTAAATGAGTTGACTAACTGAAGTTCATAGTATGATCAAGTAGGGGTAGTGGGATACAAAATTCGCAGTCTGTCTCAAAAGCCCATGCTACTAAATTACACTGCCTAAGCTATAAATAGAATCCTCTTTCAAAGTCAATTGTATGTCCATATCATGTAATTTTCAAGATCATGAATTCTAACACTTGCATTTTACTGCTGAAGCCCCTAAGATCTTAAGAAATTTTAAAGTTATATCATGCATTAGAGTATTTACATTGCTTGAGCAGTGGCTATGCACAGAGAAATGTGCACTAAAATCAGGCAAGAGTTTGGATTCTGCTTCTACCACAGCAGCTAGGTGACTTTGCTAAGCTTTGATCCCTCCCCCATCTGCAAAATGGAAATGGTCTTGTTTATGGATTTGGGAGGATGGTACAAGCATAGACACAGAATTGCTCAACAAATATTAAATTCTCCCTTCCCTCTCTCTTAGCCTCAGTGACTTTATCTCTAAAATGGGAATTATGTATTTTATATGCTTGAACGTTAAATGATATCAGCAAATGCCTCTTTTGGAACCTGTCAGACAAAGGGTGCTAGCTTCTCTGTTATTTCTGAGTTTATGAAGGCCCCCAAGGTATGAATAAAGAAGCTAAGAATCTAAACCAAGGATGCAAGAGTACCATCTAGTGGTGGTTTAAGTAAAATCAAAAGACACACTTGCTGGGATGAGCCTGGGTGTTACATGGAAACCAACTTGACAACAAACTATGAAAGAAAAAAAAAAGACAAAAAAAGTGAATCGAAAGTCAGCACCCACAGGGACACTGTTGTAGTTTGGGTAGTTTAAGTTTATTTTAGCTCCTAGAAATTTCCAGACACTTGATTTATTGTCAGTGATTTCTAAAAGGTTATGATTCAGCTCTTTGATTAGGCATATTTTGATAGCCTTTTGCTGTAACATGGGTTTAGGAGTGTCATTATGACTTAAGACCAGTGTCTTGTAAGGATCATCCACCAATCATAATTTATTATATTTGAGTGGTGATTTCTAAGAAACCTAGCATGGTTCACATCTAAGCACAAACAGTATTGGGGATGATGTAGGAATTCTGGATGAAAGTAAGACTGGATCTAAAAATGGTTGAATATAGCCGGCCACGAGGACCGCTCTGAGATCTCTGCACCTCTACTTCATTACCTAAGAAATAAGAATCTAGTCTGCGGTCACTGTAAATGTCGCAGTAATTGTTTTGGGCAGCAAAATTCGTATGTCTGTGTTCCTCCCAAATTCATATGTTGGAATCTAATCCCCAGTGTTACCAAGGGGTAACTCTGGGAGGTGATTTGGTCATAAAAGTGGAGCCTTCATGAATGGGATCAGTGCCCTTATAAGAAGCAGCCAGAAAGCTAAACTCTCTCTTTCGGCCAAGTGAGGACATAATGAGAGGTCGACAGTCCATACCTGAGGAGAGGTTCCTCACCAGAACCCCATCATGCTGGCATCCAGATCCCAAACTTCTAGCCTCCCAGGCCGTGTGAAATAAATTTCTATTGCCTCTGAAAGCCACCCAGTCTGTGTACTTCATTGAAGCAGCCTGAACTAAAACAGTAATATTCTGATTTCATGAGTTTAAAAGAAAATAATATATTCAATATGATGACAACAAGGCAATGAGAGAACAGGAGACTGCATCAAACACTATCCTGTATAAACTCTCCATTGTTTTCAAATCTTTTTACTATTTCAGCCTTGTAATTGCATTGCCATAAAATGCAGAGTGACTATTCAAATGTTAATAGTGTTGGTGACTTCTTATAGCTCCCTGAGGTGATTTAGCTGGGGAGATAGTATGTTATTTGTGATGAATAATGCATTATTAAAAAAATTTTATCACAAAAAAGTCACCCAAGTGGAAATCATTTCCTTGAAAGATTAGGATATTTTTTTGAGAGATCAAAAACTAGGGATAAGTACCCACTCAAAATTTTGCTCTAGTGAAACTAAATATTTAATGACCCAAACCTGTGTGAACAGTAAAATACTCAGAGTATAAAAGTCATTAGTTTCCATTTTGTTATTGCAAAGCTTAAGGGAAGAAACCAAAATTGTATTCACAAAAAAATTAAAATAAAAAGCCCTCCTTTTGAAACACCTGAGTTCTCCCTCATATGTACTATAAGGATATCAGCTTTCATGGATGAGCTCAGAGAAAATGTAAATTATAGAAAAATGGTTTCATAGACTGCAGTCAAAAGCAGTAATCAAATTCTTCACCTAGAATTAAACAGAAGTTTCTAATGACTATGGTGATGTTATTTTAAGGAGCTAATACTTTTGAAGACCTGGGTTAACCCAGTTAATTTTGCTTAAAAATCCAGAATATGACACCTGGAGGGGCGGAACTTTGAAAAGCCATTTAATATATTAGATGCTGTGCCATAATCAGATTGCATCAACTCTGGGGCAAGGACTAGGGCAAGCAAGGAATGTGAAATAACTTAATAAGTAACTGCTGATACTAACAGTTAACTGGCAAATTCAAATCTGAAGGTTCGCCTCAAGTTCTGATCTATGTTTAGTAAGCCTGACTCTCAAACAGAAATTACCGCTGTATGAAGAAATCACCTAGGATATTTCTGACTTCAGGCTCTAAAAGAAAAAGGGAAAAGAAGGAAAAAGTAGTTTCACAGCCTAACAGTGCAGTAGAAAATGTGAAAGCATTGGAATCAGAGAGCTATAAGGTCAAATTCTTTGTTACTGACCTGCTGTCTGATAATGAAATAGTAGCTTATATCTCCAGGTTTCAATGTTCTTGTCTGAAAGGGGGGATAATTACTTTCCTATCTGGAGTTGTGGTTTTTGTTTTCTTTTCAGAATTAAATAATGAGTAAATCTGAAGTGCCTAAGAGAGTATATGAGGGACCAGAAAGTATGCAATAAATGCTATTATATTTTTCCTCATTATTGTGATTACATAGATTTCGAGGTAGACAATGGGATAGGAATACCTGCCCTCATGATTTGGATGGCTATAACTCTATTGGTGATATTTATACACCCTGGACAAAATCTACAACTTAAAAGAAGCCAGACAAAACCACAGGATATACTTTTAATTCTTTTCCCGTGCCCTTACTAATAATTCACTCTCATCAATCAAGCTTAACCAGGCCACCTAGATTCCCAAAACAGCTTCTAAATCTGCCTCTAGACTAGAACTAGCAAAGCTTTCTAATTTTCCTTGCCATGGTTTATTAATGTATTTTGCCTCAGTCACTTTCCTAATTGGCAGTGGCTGACTGGGATGCGTCTCTGACAGCGGGAAGGAGGGCGGCTGGTGGGCTGGCAGCTTGCTGATTAGCATGTGCTGCCTTGTGCCAAAGTCAATTCTGGGCTGCCAGGTGTGCCTCCTGTTAGCTCTCCGCAGCCCAAGCCTTGTGGAAGACGGGGATCTGGGATGCGTTTTGCAGAGACTGCTTCTGTCCTGCGCAGGCTTTTCTTTCATTGGTATCAATTCCTGTTACCACCCAGGCATTCTACTTCCTCGGCCACCTTCTTGCTACTTTCCATTTAAAACCATCTATGTCTCCTTCCAAGGCTGTGCCAAGTGACTTTCTGATTTTCCCTCTGTTTTTCCTTAAAATTTTTCAGCTCTACTGAGGCATAAATTGACAAATACTATCATAACATATTTAAAATGTACCATGTGATGAATTGCTATACATTGTGAAATCCCCACCATAGTTAATTAATAGACCCATCACCTCACATATTTATTTACCTTTTCCTCTCTCTTCGGGGGAAAACACTTGAGTTCTAGCCTCTTAGCAAATACCAATACAATACAGTATTATCAACCACCATGTTATACATCAGACCTTCAACCCTTATTCATCTTATAATGACAGTTTGTGCCCTCCTACTAGTCTTTGCCTATTTCCCCCACCCTCCAGCCCCTGCCAGCCATCACTCCACTCTGTTTCTGTGAGTTCAACATTCTCTCTCTTTGCTTTTGATTGTCTAGTTCATGTGGAATGTTCTTTCCTATCTCTTCACAGCTTCATCATAGGCTGCAAATTCCTATGTCCATAGGAACTAGGCAGGGAAAATACACAGGCAGGGTGGGCAACAGTGAGTAGTGAGTAGTAGGGGCGGTGGCAGACTAGAGACTGCATGTCCGAAGGGGCTGTTGCTACTCAGTTCCGGTTCAGTGTTGCCACGCAAGAAAAGGACTCCTCTTTTACCAAATTTTCTGATTTTTTACAATCACCCTTCTTTAAACAATGAAAATGACTGAAGCATCTATATATATAAATATGTGCCCACCATTAAATATACATAAAGATAATAAAAGATATAGTATATGCAAAAATCTATTTATCCATCTATCTACCATCTTTTATGTCCTATGTAACTCTACGGTATTCAGCAGCTGGTTCAGATAAAGTGAAAGAAATGGTCTTGTATACGAATATGGGAAGTAGTTGAAACCTTATAGAAATGGAGATTATAAGCTCTGGCCAAAGGAATTTGAATTCAAGAAAGAAACACACACACACACACACACACACACACACACACACACACACGATTTGGATTCAAAGAACCTTCTACAGTATCCTTGGTTCTCAGAAAATACCCAAAGTTGCTCTTTGTTAAATACATAAAGCAATAAAAGTATAGGTTTACTTTTAAGACTTAGAAACCCTGTGCATATACTGGTTCATGGATCCTCTCAGCACCACTATGAGGGAGAAGGCACACATTTTACATCCATTTACAGTGGAGAAAATGGTGTTTAGGGAGGCTCCACACTTGCTTAATCTAGAAGCAGAGACAGGACCTGACAAGAGACAGACTAAGCTCTCTTTGTTCCGAATGCAGTATTTTTTCAAACACGTAGTAAGCACTCAATAGTGTTAGCTGCTTTATAATTAAAGAAAAAAATCTATATTCATTACTTCAGATCACAATTCTCTATTTATTGAAAAACAATCACCTCATAATTAAGGAACTTTCTGCCTGACAGGTGACTAGTCTCCCAAAGTTCTAGTGGGATGTTCTTCTTATGTACCAATTTTGTGACCACCTACAGTATGTAGCTCATATGTTCACATAGCAGGTGCACAAAGCCCATTTTGTGTATAGCTTTTTAGAACTAAATGAAGATGCAGGTTTTTCACTCACCAATTCCACTGTAGACAAGATGTTTCTGATATTAAATAACTTGCTGAACATGCTGTTAAGGGGAAAGGAATGCCCCAGAGTAGGACTAAATGTTGAGAGAATTAGACAATGATGGGGGAAACAGCCTAAAGGGAAGGTAAGAATGGGGAAGGGAGGAAGAAGACTAGAAACAATATTGACGAAATTATGAAGAAAACAGGTATATTGATAACTCTAAATGACAATCTAATAATTAGCTGTTTAACATTTGGCTTCATGATGTGTAATGTATGTTTAATAAAGAATTTTAACCATATCCAAAGAGAAGTTTGACCTTTGTCCTCAGCTTCTGGGAGGAAATGTCTAGGCCTTGGAATAACACAACTGAGAGGGGTGGCTGTTTGCCTGGGGGCTATGGGCCAGCCAGCCAGTAACAACTGGATTTAAGGCTGCAGGTTTTTTGTTTTGTTAATGTTCATTTATTTATTGGGGGGAAGGGAGGGGGCGAGGGGGGGAGAGAGAGAGAGAGAGAGAGAGAGAGAGAGAGAATCCCAAGCAGGCTCCATGATGTCAGCACAGAGCCTGATGTGGGGCTTGAACTCATGAACCAAGAGATCATGCATGACCTAAGCCAAAATCAAGAGGGAGACGCTTAACCAAATGAGCCACCCAGGAGTCCCAGGATGGCATTTTTTTGGTTTGTTGTTGTTGTTGTTTGTTGTTTTTATTATACCACATTAGCTTGTCCTTCCAAGCAACTGGAAGCTGAGATCAGCCACAAGACCAGTCACCCATGTGACAGAGCCCCAGCAAAGACTCTGGACACCAAAGTGTAGGTAAGCCTTCCTGATGGGCAACGTTTATATGTATGGTCACATATCGATGTGAGGAAAGCAGTGCTGTCCATGGCTCCACGTGGAAAGGACAAGGGGAGCTCTGCATCTGAACTCTGCCCACACTCTATGCGCTTCTTCCTCTGGTTGGTTTTAGTCTGTACCTCTTCCCTGGAATAAACCATAACCATGCACATGACAGCATTCAGTGTATTTTGTAAGCTCTAGTGTGTTATCAAAGCTGAGGCTAGTCTTGGGAACCCCTGATCTTAGTCAGTGTCAGAGTGACTGCAGCCCTCTGTACTGTATTCCTTCTAAACACAATTAGCTGACCAATTGCAATGGATGATTTTTATTAATTGTTTTCCCAATAGCCATTCAACCTTCTTTTGGAAGCAGCCCTCTCACTTCCAAATTTAAAGAATTAAGAAACTACTTTTTAGTTTATATGATTTTAGTTTTGCCTTCTTCTTTTTGAAGTCACAAAGAAAAAGGCTTATCTGTCTACCTAAATCTATCGTCTATCTATTTAAAAGCAGTTTGCATTTACGTATTGTCTCAGTTCAACTTACTTTCTATCCATTTAGAAAGAGGCAAAATAGTAACTGCACTCCTGAAATTTAAATTCTAGAGGGGGAGTCAAATTCTATAAAAAATATTTTTCTATAACATACTAAAAGATGATATGTGCAATGGAGGAAAAATTAGAGTAGACTGGAGAACAGAAACAGTTTTGGGAAGTAGTTTACAAAGTTAAGTTAGACTGCTAGGTGGTTCTCTTTGAGAAAAGGACAGTCTAGAAAAGCCCAAAGGAAATTGAAGGAATGAGGCACACAGGTATCTGCAGTAAGAGTGGTCTGGGAAGTAAGAGAGACAAAGCTCATAAGTGAATGACTGGCATGTTTATGGAATAAGGAGGAGCCCAGTGTGGATGTCGGGGGAAGGATAAGAAATAAGAAGGGTAGCAGAACTAGAGCTTGGAGGTGAAAGGAGTCCATACTGCATTAAGACTTGCTGACTTATGACGGGCTTTTCATTTTCACTGAGTACATTGGTGAGCCAATGGGTTTAGAGAACAGGTGTGACATGATCTGACTTACGTTTCAAAAGTGTCCCTCTGGCTACCATGTTGGGAACAAAGACCCACAAGAGTGGAAGCAAGAAACAATAAAAAGTCTAGTGCAGTGTTATGGATTAAATGTTTACATTCTTCCAAAGTTCGTATGTTGAAGCCTCAATGCTTAGTGTGGCTGTATTTAGAGATGGAGTCTCTAAGGAAGTAAATAATATTAATTGAGGTCATAAGGATAGGGTTCTGATTCAATAGGATTTGTGTCCTCCCTGTTTTTCTCTCCTCCCCCCTCAGCCCCATGTGAAGGCCGGGTGAGGACATATGAGAAGGTAGCCATCTGTAAGCCAGGAAGAAAGCTCTCACCAGAAGCCAACCCTGCTGGGCCTTGATCATGGATATTTAGCTTCTAGAATTGTGAGCATGCCAGAGTCCAGCTCTGGCCAGGTCCAGGGGTCCCTAAAGGATGGACGGTGTCAGCGAGAGAGAGTGAGAGAACCCCAAGATTCTTTCTGATCACCAGGCAGGCATCTCTGTCCTGTCAGTTTTGGTGTCTTTGTTTATGGGTCAAACATTAACATGGCATCAGAAAATGGAATTTTTACAACAGATAGTTCTCTGTGGTAAGATGTTTTGGAAAATGTACAGAAACAGGTTTTACAGAAGTATTCTTGCAGAACTGCCCCAATTATAGTGGGCATGATAATGTATTCATTTTGATAACGCTAAGATTAAGTAATAGGTTAAGTTGTAGATACTCTTATCCATCCCCATCACAGCTGCCAGGGTAAGAGAAGGTGTTTGTGGAATGTAGGCCTCAGGGAAGGGACTGCTATACATCCCCAGTTAGAAAAGGTATATGCAGTAACTTATGTTCTGCTCTTATCTGTTCCTTCTCTCTAAGTTAGGCTCTTTGTCTCCAGGCAAGACTTAATTGTCCAGTTATATTCTTTATGGCACCGGAGAGCCAACCATACCTTTAAAGAGTTTAGCTCATTTCCAATACATAGAATAGCCTCCTCGAGTGCATTTACCTTTGTGTCTAGTTTTATGATATTTTGAATAGCTAGGGCATGAGAGACATTTCTCGGTAGCTAATTTACATGTTGAGCTGTATGAGCCTCTTGGACTAATGCAATGGTAGAAACAAAATTGTACATGTAAAGGTCAATCTTTTATGAGTAAGGGTCATTAGCCTGTTTATAGCTCAAGGGAAGTATAGAGGGAAACAGGACCTGCTGGAGACACGATGTCTTTTTCCATAATCAAAAAAAGAAGTTCCCACAATAAGTTCCTTCACAAGGTGCAATCATCATACCAGGACCAGAATAAGGGGACAAGTCACTCCCAGTACCAATTGACAAGGTACCTTGGGGGCCAGTGCTCAAGCAGAAATAATTGAGTGGGGGTGGATATCAGTTGCCATCTGATGGCAAGAGACCGTGCAACTTGCTTTAACCTCACCAGGAGTTTTCTCGACTAGTGGGCTCAGAATGGTTCCCAACATGAGAAAATAAGTTTCTGTTGTTTAAGCCTCCCAGTCTGTGGCAATATGTTGTGGCATCCCAAGCAGATTAAGACATTCAGTGATCAAGGAGAGAAATGATGGTGGTTGAATCTAGGGTATAAACAAGGTTACAGGTTTTAAGGAGAGGAGGAATGAAAGTTCAGTTTTGTGCATAGTGAATTTGAGATGTATACTGGAAATCCAAGTGGAGATATAAGGAAGACAATTGGAGGGAGGAGGTCTGAACAGAAAATATAAATTTGGTAACTTTTCCATGAAAATTGCAGCATTCCATGATAAAGGATGAGTTCACCCAAAGTAGGAAATATAGAGAAGAGAATGGCTAAATATTGAGCTCTGGAGCCCTCTGATATCTAAGTGGTCTGGGAAAGAGTGTGAAGCAAAGGAGACTTGGAAGACATGAAAAGTAAGGGATATCTCAAGACCATGCGGCTATCTTGGAAACCAAATGAAGAAATCGTTTCCAACAAATGCCTTCTCATTTAGTGGGGAGAAAGTACCCTTTCAAAGGCTGTTAGATCAAGTAAATTGATCTGAGAACTGGCCACTGGATTTAGCAATGATGAGGATTTTGTCAGCGGTAGCTTTGGTGGAACAATGGAGACAAAAGCTTAAGTTGAGTGGGTCTGAGAGATTGTGGGAGAATAAAAATTGAGGACATTTAAATAAACATAACTCTTCCAAGTAAAACACTGAAAAGGAGAGAAGTAAAATGAGGTGGCAGATAGTGGGTTAGTAGAGTCATGGGAATTTGGTTTGAAGATGAGGTATATAACACCGTATTTGTATTTCTGGTGAGAAAGGATCAGACACCGCTGCCATTAGCGAGAATGGGGAGGTATTGTTGGAATAATGTCCTTGAAGCAGCTGAGAAGGGATGAATTCTAAGGACTTGCTTTTGCCCAAAGGTGATTCTCCAGAGGAAGGGGCTACAGAGGATCTTTAGCAGCCGATGATCCCAGCAGCTGGTTTACAGATCAGGAAGAAGTGTCTGTTCATATCTTCTGCCCATTTCTTCACTGGATTGTTTTTCGGAGGTGGAGTTTGGTGAGTTCCTTATAGATTTTGGATATTGACCCTTTATCTGGTATGTCATTTGCAACTATCTTTTCCCATTCCGTCGGTTGCCTATTAGTTTTGTGGATGGTTTCCTTTGCTCCCCAAAGAGGACATCCAGATGGCCAACAGACACATGAAATGATGCTCAGCATTCCTCCTCATCAGGGAAATGCAAATCAAAACCACACTGAGATACCACCTCACACCGGTCAGAGTGGCTAAAATGAGCAAATCAGAGGACTCTAGATGCTGGCAAGGATGTGGAGAAACGGGCACCCTCCTATACTGTTGGTGGGAATGTAAACTGGTGCAACCCCTCTGGAAAACAGTGTGGAAGTTCCTCAAAAAATTAACAATAGAACTCCTCTATGACCCAGCAATAGCACTGCTAGGAATTTACCCAAGGGATATAGGAGTGCTGACGCCTAGGGGCACATGGACCCCAATATTCATAGCAGCACTCTCAACAATAGCCAAAACATGGAAAGAGCCTAAATGTCATCAACAGACGAATAGATTAAGATGTGGTTTATCTATACGATGGAATACTACATGGCAATGAGAAACAATGAAATCTGGCCATGTGTAGCAACATGGATGGACCTTGAGGGTGTTATGCTGAGCGAAATAAGTCAGGCAGAGAAGGACAAATACCATATGTTTCCATGTATAGGAGGATTAGGAGGAACTTAACGGAGGATAGTGGGGGAGAAGAAAGGGGAAATCGTGGGGGAGAGGGAAAGAGGCAAACCATGAGAGACTCTTGA
>NW_027529174.1:8162740-8269274 GCF_008692635.1 Crocuta crocuta | reverse complement strand
GTAACTAGAAAAAAAAAAAAAAGAAGGGATGAGTTCTAGTGCACTGGTGAAAGGTTCAGCATTATATAGAAACATAGTCAAGCAGAGTTTGTGAGTGGAGGCGCATTCTTGAATAGATGAGGCTGTGGGATTATAGACAGGTTCTTTCCAATTGCTTCCGTTTTCTCAGTGAAGTAGAAGTCAAGGTCATCATCACAGAGCTAAGTGAGATATAAATGTTATACAAAGAGCAGTGTGAGGAAGTGTGAGGAATTACTTCCTTCTAATAGNAAAAAAAAAAAAAAGAAGGGATGAGTTCTAGTGCACTGGTGAAAGGTTCAGCATTATATAGAAACATAGTCAAGCAGAGTTTGTGAGTGGAGGCGCATTCTTGAATAGATGAGGCTGTGGGATTATAGACAGGTTCTTTCCAATTGCTTCCGTTTTCTCAGTGAAGTAGAAGTCAAGGTCATCATCACAGAGCTAAGTGAGATATAAATGTTATACAAAGAGCAGTGTGAGGAAGTGTGAGGAATTACTTCCTTCTAATAGCTCACAATTCTTCTTTCCTATAGGAACTACTCCTTCTCCATTTGCAGAGTGAATCTGACAATACCCACTGGCTCAAGGGGTGGCCTGTGACCCAAGTCTTGCTAATAATTGTGTGCCTGACCATGATAATGCATCAAGACAAGAATGTGAACTGTGTTCAACCAATGAGACTCAGTTATGGGACTCTGAGGTGGAAAGCACATCTAAGATGTGTTTCTTGTCTACACCTATACAAGCTCATGGTTAATTATGAATGAAGTTAGCTAGGGGGTATAAGCCAGCTTGATGTGTGTTTCATGTCACTGTAATTAAAAGAGCCTTGACTAAAATTGAATACACACTGGCATACTACACTTAAATAAAAGAATATAAAAGATTCTGAAATTCCCTTCAGACAAACCAAACACTGATGATATGATGTCAGAGAAGCTGGATTCTTGCCCAGATCTGTCTTCCTCAGAGGTTTACAGAGTTCATAACTCCTGAAATATGCCACTTGGGAAGTGATTACTGCTATTAAACCTAAAGCAAGATCTGACCATCCTTTATGTATATCCTGGTAAGAAGGGTAGAATTAATTAGTAGATAATAAATAGTAATAATAATGCAAATAACCACATAGCACTTACTATGTGCCTGAACTGTTCTAAGTGTTCCATGTGTGTATGAGTGTGTATATTTGTGTGTTTATTCCCTAAACTATGTTATGAGGGAGATATTATAATCCCAATTTTACAGAGGGGTGAAACTAAAATGCAAGGTGGTTTAAAAAAATAAACTTGCCAGAAGTGACCTAAATTGATAGTAACAGAACCAGATTTTGACCCAAGATACTATGGTTCCAGAATATGTGCTCTTAATAATTTTATGGGCTTTAGAGAAAACAACTATTTTTTTCTTATGGTAGCAGAAACTACTAGCTACCAATCTAATATTTAGTCAGAGTATAATATTTGAGCACTGAATTTGCTCCTCATGGCTATTTCTCAGACTCTCAGTTATGAGACCAAGTTGGGCTAATATATGCAAGTAGAGATTATTGGGAGGAACTTCTGGGAAACCTTATGACAGGTCTTTTTCCCTTTTTACTTATTTCTTCCTATTTTCTGGATATGAATGGGATGGCTGTAGCACCAACAGCCTTTCTGGCCCACGAAGCAAAACTCCATGCTAAGGATATCAAAGAAGAAAGAACAAGAAAATTGAGTCCTTGATGCCTATAGTGTGGCCATACTAGTCTTGGACCATCTACTTGTGGACTTCTTTTATATGGATAACAAAAAGCCCCTCATATATTCAGCCACTATATTTTGGATTCCCTGGTATATGCAGCCAAATTGAATCATGGATATCTGTAGAACTAAGAAGAAAAATGAGTAATCCAAATACATCCCTTTTGGAGCTTTAATTATTCCCCAATTCATCACATAAGACAAGCAGCTAAGGCCCTTCTATTTGCTGTGAATGATGCATGAAATAGAAAGCATTTGACCTCCCTGCACTCTTTTGCCTGACAAACTTACACCCTAACTGATGTTTGCTATTGGATTTTTAGTTTTTAATAGATAAAACCCTCTATTCCATGCTGAATATAATATTAAGACAAAAATTCCAATACATATTTCTTATATATAATCTTATTCATATGCTCGTATATAAATTTTTATATAAACTTAGTGATATATGTGTAAACTTATCAATAAATCTGAAAAATGGTTTGAATTCAAATATAAAGATAACAATTGACAAATTTGTTATGATTATTTCTCATTTATATAAAGTTCTGAAGGATGTTAAGCAACTAAAAGGACCAGGGCCACAATTTCACAAAATAAAGAAATGTAGAGATATGTTTATACAAACACAAAATGACGTTGGTATATTGCAAATATACTGTCTACTCATAGGAGCCTTGAATATATATACTGCAAATATATTGCACTGTCTACTCATAGGAGCCTTGAAAGCACAAAGACTGAGTTATAAGGTTAAAATTACCCAAGTGATTTCTTATTCCATTGGCAACAGAGGGCAGTTACCTCATCATGAAGGGAGCTGTGTTTTATTTTTATTCAGGTACTTCCCCCCAAACATCTAGAACAGTGCTGATAAATATATGCTCAATAAGTATTTTGTTGGTGTTGAATGAATTGGGCATGAACACTCAGAGAAAATCAAAAAAGGCTCTTATCATCCCAAGATGCATGGGTAGTCCCTTTGAAAAAATATATTTGAAAAATATCAAGCTGACTTTACAGCCACAAAATAAATGCAATAGACAAAAAACTGAATCAATAAAGTCCAGTATAATGGAACAAAGTTTCTAATATCAAGGGGTGCATATTGTAATTTCTTCTCCTATGCCTACCATCTTGTTTGCTCTGTTTTCTTTTTTATCTTTTATTTTTTTAATGCTTGTTTATTTTTTAGAGAGAGAAAGGGGGAGAGAGAGAGAGAGGAGAGAGAGAGAGAGAGAGAGAGAGAGAGAATGAGTGGGGGAGGGGCAGAAAGAGAGGGATACACAGATCCAAAGGAGGCTCCAGGCTCTGTTCTTATTCTATTCATAGCATGAAGCCACATCTCAAAGGTTGAAAAATTTGACATCTGTCTCTCAGGGCATATTCATTTCTTAACTGTAATAGTTTTTAACCTGAGTGGGTTATCCATCACAGAAAGCCTTACAATCATGAGGAGGGCAGATGATTTAATGATCTCTCACTAGCTTATAAACCCGACATACGAATTCAGAGAGAGAAATTTGAAGAGGTTAGGAATTTGGCTTAGGTAACTGCTGTGTATCAGTCAGATGATGATGTTCAGATACAGAAAGAGGCAGAAAACAGTGAAAGATGGAATGAAGGGGTGGAGTAGGATGGCTGGGCAGCTTTCAAGTTCTACTGAGGCAAGACATAAGATTTTTGTTTATCTTTTACTTGTGCACACACACCTAACACATACACGCACACAGAATTATATTTATTACAAAACTCTACACCGAATAACTTGTAGAGATAATACTAAAAATGTTCTTATCACCTAACGGTTTTAATTGATATGAACATCTGACTTTTGGATGGATCCTTGCATCTGTATTGTAAATAATTCACATAAAACGTACACATTCAGATATGGCCTGGATTCTTAATTTTAACTTGTTACATTTTATAACCAATCTTTGAAAGCTTTTGTACATTTGCTACAGTCCAACCTAGTAGCCTTGACACTAACACATTCCATTGATTAAAAGTTAAATATTTATTCATCTATATATCTCTCCTGTATATTTAAGTAGAGTCCTATTAGCCTCTTTTAAAATACACATCTGTGTGATTTATGCTATGAAATCTTTCTTTGCCTCAATTTACTTTCCTTACAACCTCTATTAAACAAATACTTTATTATTTTATTTTATCTGACTTATTATATATTTACATACAAGTTTAGATCTTTCTGGAATTCAGTAATAATTATGCAATTCTTTCCTGAAACTTTTCTTCTGTATTGTGTTCCGAAAATCATGCACCTTTACGGCTTAAACCATCTGAATGGAAGTTTTCTCTTATTTTTTGCCACATCATTTTTTTTTCTTTTTGACTCAAAAATTTGCAATTTTTGAAATAGGTATCTGAGTAGATACTTCTGAGTCTAAATCCTGGGACATCTTTGATGTGCTTATTCCATGCTGGGTTTTTTTTCCCAATCTTTGACTTTTAAAAATTATTTTACTGAGGTGAAATTCACACACATATACATATATAACCATTTTAAAGTATACAATTCAGTAGCATTTATGCATTCACAATGTTCTGCCAACCACCACCTCTCTCTAGTTTCAAACACTTTCATTACCCAATAAGAACATCCTGTTCCTTTTAAGGAATAACTCCCCATTTTCCCTGCCCTTCCATATACTGGCAACCACTAGACACTGTCTCTATGGATTTGCCTATTCTGGATAACTCTTATGAAAGGAATCATACAATGACTTTTTGTGACCACCTTCTTTCACTTAGCATGGTGTTTTTGAAGTTCCCCCATGTGGTAGCAAGCTATCAGCATTTAGTCACTTTTATGGGTGAATAATATCCCATGGTAAGTATAAGGCACATTTTAGCTATCCATTTATCAGCTGGAGGAAATCTGCTTTGTTTCTAGCCTTTGGTTATTACAAACGATGCTGCTATAAACATTTGTGTACAAGTCTCTATGGGAACATATGTTTTCACTAATCTTAGGTATATACCTCAAGGTGGAACCCTGGGTCATATAGGAAAAATTCTATGTTGAACTTTTTAAGGAAGTGCCAAGCTCCTGTGCTCTGAGTTTGCATCATTTACATTCCCACCAACAATGTATAAGGGTTTCTATTTCTCCAAAACATCACCAACACTTATTTCTTGTGTTTTTGTTTTGTTTTATATCATTATTATTATATTATTGCCATCCCAATGTATGTAAAATGCACTTTATTGTGGTTTTGACTTGTAAGTCTTTAATGTCAAATGTTGTTTCACAGTATTTCATATTCTTGTTTGCCATCTGTATACTTTTTTTTTAGAAAAAAAAAGGGGTCTATTCAAGTTCTTTGCCCATTTTTAAAATCTGCTTGTTTTTTTGTTTCTTTTTATTTTTGAGTTTTAAGAGTTCTTTATTAATTCAGGATATTAAATCCTTATCAGATATATGTTCTGAAAATATTGTCTCCCACATGTAAGTTGTCTTTTCACATTCTTGATAATGTTCTTTGAGGAACAAAAGTTTTCAAATTTAGTGAAGTCCCATTTATTTTTTCTTTGTCACTCATGCTTTTGGTGTCCAATCTAAGAACCCATTGCTAGGTCTAGGGCGTAAAGATTTATCATATGTTTTCTTCTAATAGCTTTATGGTTTTAGATTTTATATTAAAGTTTTATCTGCATTTGAGTTCATTGCTCTATCTGGAGAGAGGCAGGAGTCCAGCTTCATTTCTTTGTATGTGGTGGTCTCTTAGCTGCCGGCACCCTTGCTGAAAGTCCCTAGACTGGTCTTAAGACACTCAATTCACCATGAATGTTTGAGCGTGTTTCTGTCTTGATTTTATTCTATTGCTTTCTGTGTCCATCCTTATGCCCCTACCACGCTGTTTGGATTAATGTAGCTTTCTTTGTACTATTTTGACACTGGGAAATGTGAAGTCATCAACTTTGTTTTTCCTTTTCAATACTATTTGGGTTACTTGGAGACTTGTAATTCCATATGAATTTGAGGATTGGCCTTTGCCATTTTTATAAAAGAAGGCTGTTGGACTTTTGACAGGTATTGAATTGAATATATACCACTTTGGGGATTATTCCCATTTTAACAGTATTGTCTTCTGATCCATGAACATGGGAGGTCTTTCCATTTAATTAGGTATTCTTTAATTTCTCTCAGCAAAGTTTTGTAGTTTTCAGTGGACAAGTCCTTCACCTACTTGGTTAATTTATTCCCAGGTATTTTATTCATTTAGATGCCATTGTAAACAGAATCATTTTCTTACATTTCCTTTTGAATTATTCACTGCTGGTGTTGAAAATCAAACTGATTTTTGTGCACTGGTAAGAATAGCTAATGTTATATAGCATGTATTAAATGTCAGCCATTGTTCTAAAAGTTTTACATGTCTTCAAAATACTAAAATGGGCTGCTGTAGGCTATAAGATAGAGATACCTTGTAGTAGCCTGGGTTGCAAGGCCTTTGTCGTCTAGAGCTCAAACAATACTTCTATCTGTATGTATCTAAACTAACACTGAAGCAGTTCACTGTCACTGAACACACTATGTGCTTTCATCCTTTGATGTTACTGCACAGTTTATCCTTTCAGGTAGGATTCTTACCCACTCTCATCTGTCTGGGAAACTCCCACTCATCCTTCAAGACTTAGCTCAGATGTAAACTAAACCACTTAACCAGTTCTTTGGGGGAGGATCCTTGCTGTTCTCTTGTAATAACAACTTTTATATATCTCTTTTATAATGTCTTAATCTTGTATTGCCATTATCTCTTCTGCTTATTCTGTTGCCCTCTGCTATACTGAACTAGTTGAATGCAGGGAATGTATTTTGTATGTATGTGAGCTCTAAGGCCTGGTACATTATCCAACAGAGTGTATTCTCAATAAAACGTTAAATCAATGAGAGGGACAAACATACAAAGGTAATCTACTTTGCACAAAATGTGCTCAGCCTACTTCACTTCATCCAAAAAGCAGTAATTCCCCTGTATGGGTAAAATCAAGAAAATTAACTTTGTTATTAAACACACTAGCGGAAGTGAATGAGGGGTCTCCTCCTCTTTCTCCTCTTCCCTTTCTCTCTCTAACATGAAATACAAAGATCATTTGTGTCCATCTAAACAGAGAACAAAACAGAAATAAACACAGAATGCCCAGAAATATGGTACTGTTATATTCCAAATCAAAGCTTCTAAGAATATTCTCTTTATGCCAACATGGAAACAAATGATGAAACGCAAAATGAAAAGAACAAAACAGAAAGAAGACTGAATATATTTCCATAAAATATGAGTAGTGTTTATATCTCTTATTAACGAGGTGGCACTGAGTCTGTATTTAACATCCTGAGCCTCAGCTTCCTCATCTCTAAAAGGAGCCAATATGCCCAGCTCCACACACCACAAATTACTGGTGTGAGTATCAACAGAGAGAATGCTTTTGAAAGTATGCTACGAAACATAATGTGCTGTACAAGAAAGTATGTAGTTATTCACTCACCGAACACAGTTCTAGCAGGCACAGATTCTCTGTTAAGCCAGAATGACACTTGGGAGAGAATGACAGTCATGATGCAAGGCAGATATGTCTGAATCACAAAATACCCAATTTTTCTTTTCAAGTGGAAATGAGCTGTCATTACGGTATATTCACCTAGAAGAAAAATTTAAGAAGCTTAAGGAACTGTAATAGTCAATAGTTTGAACATTTTGGAAATGGAACAGATTTGAGAAGGAACAGTCCCTGATTAAAAAAAAAAAAAGAATTTATCACATATACGACATGAAGAGTATAAACCTTTAAATGCCTCTTTAGCATAGCAAGGATTTTTAAAAGAGAATTTTAATATTACCAAGAAACTTGTACTATATGTCTAAGGTATGACATTTATCTTTCTCTCCAGGTCATGCCTCTTGACCAAGGGGATACAAGATTCACAAATGCTCTCTGATCATGAATTATCTTACTTGCTCAGGTCCCTCATCCTCACTGGTACCAATTTCTAGTCTCTGCTTTGACTGTTCTAACGTGCTGGCTTTTTAAAGTGTCAGTCTCTGGTCACATCTTCAAGATCGACCCAGTCTTTTGGCCCAAATTTCCCACTTCTGACCCTGTCACCTATTTTGATTGTTTTAGTGTTGTATGTGTACTCTAATTTACTGTCATTATTTCTATCCAGTCCTTAGACCTACCTTCTTTTCTGCTCTCTGAGGTTACATCTGCCAGATATAAAATCATTAGTTCAACATGGCTGCTTTGTCTTAGATGAATGTGGCTCTTAAAAAAGGCATCAGCTTTCCCATCCAGGCCAATAGTAATTATCCATAAATTAAGAGTTGAATAGTCATAAATTGTCCAAAATAGGAGGAAAAGAATTAGAAAACTAGGGAAATTTTAACACTGTTTGAAGGTAAAATTGGCTTGTCTGAAAAGACACAAGTTCTGTGAATTGGAAGTATATTTTAGACTAGTCTTTCTTACATTTTATGCACACCTCCTTGGAATCTCCTTGGAATCTTGTTAAAATGCAGATCTGGACTTAGTAAGAGGTCAGGTATGAGACTGTAAATATCTAAAAAGCTCCTATAATCTACTAGTTCTTGGGCCCCAGGAACAAAAGTTTGTAAGCAAACTAACATATTGCCAATGACTTCAACCCATCCATTTTATTTTAAACTTGCTTTTTTGTGGGGGAAGACACCTGGGTGGCTAAGTCAGTTAAGCATCTGACTTTGGCTCAGATCATTATCTCATGGTTTGTGAGTTCAAGCCCCACATTGGGCTCTGTGCTAACAACTCAGAGCCTGGAGCCTGCTTTGGATTCTGTGTCTCCTTCACTCTCTGCTGCTCCCCCACTCATGCTCTATCTCTCAGTCTCAAAAATAAATAAACATGAAAAAATTAAAAAAAATAAGCTTGCTTCTTTTTAGGTTCATTTTACTAACCTGTACTGGATTTAATTGTCTCTTTCCCAATTGACTGGCCCAGCAAATCATACTGATTTAATCTGGAGCCATCAGGAGCAACTTGTACTGAATCAGATGCATTGTAAGTCCAGATATAAGTGACCTCTGAGGTTGTATACGCGTCTGTAGAAAATTAAAAAAATAAAATTAATCACATTAGTAAGAACCATCAACAAAGTGAAGCTTCAAAGGTTAGATATTGCATAGAATCACTGTTTATTATAAAACTTGATACTTATAGATAATATTTTGTAGGGTACAAAAAATGTCTTTGAAAAATACAACTTTCAATATGAAGAATGTGAAGCAGATCAAGAGAGAAAATCATGACCACAGAGTATTTTCATTGAAACCACTTTGAGATGTGAATGGCAAATTTATCTTTGGAGCTTGCAAAAATCACTGAGCCCTAATATCGTTAAAATATCTTCCACAATTCCAAGGTTAGTAGATGAAGTCATTGTAGTAAACAGCTTATAAATACCCAAAACCCATTTAAATGGCTTCTTTGGAAATATCAATAGCAATCATTTATGAAATAACATTTATCATTCAAAATGATAGCACTCTCTGAACATAAAAGTAACTTACTACCACATGAGAATACTGATAAATTGCATTGTATTTATTTTAAGGACTATTTTTGTAGTTTTATAAGTTTTTCTTCAAAACCTTCCCCTGGTTAAGAACTAAATGACTTTGCTCTCATGATACAATGTGTTTCATCAGAGGAATGAATACTAGTTATTGCAGAACGTGTAAAATAAATCGGAGTCCCATAATTTCATCAAGTTATATGTATTCCTTAAAATATGTTCATTTTAAAATCAATGCACGCAGATCTCACTGGACTACACTTTCATAGCATCACAGTTAAGTTATGGACTGGAAATAAACAAAACATATACAGACCAAGTATAAACTTCTGATTTATTTGGCCAGAGATGCAAAACTTAGCAGAAGTTAGATGATTCTAGTGCTGGAGGGCAGGCAGCATATCCTGTCTTAGTTTTTCTCTGGCCTGGCATTTCCCCTGTGGCTGTATGACACTCTCCCTCTCTCCCCTCCAATGAAGACAGTCTCTACAGCAGCTGAATTAAAAGACAGTCCTTGCTATACTGCTGACCTTCTGAAGAACTTCTACATATACTTGGTCATGGGAGTGTTTTAGAAACATTAGTTACTCTTGGTTCTTGAGCAAAATTCAGCATCACAGTTACATTCTCTATTAAAAGAGAGAAAGGACTAGATGTCTCCAGCAATATCCCTTGCCTAGCTCTCTGGGACTCTGGAAAGTTCATTTACCTGCCATCTACACATTTTCTAGTTTGATAACATTGTTCTGGGATGGGCCTGCTACCTACTTTGATCCAAGGTCTAAGATCACCAATAAATTCACACTTAAGCATTAGTAACAATAAAGTGAATGTTTATGAGTTTGTGTCTTATTGTCTGTGTGGTCTTTTAGTAGCATACTACAATGCTGCCTGATTTCTGAGTGTTAATACTAAATGCTCATCTGAGTGAAATACTGTTTTCATTGTATACATATTCACCTATATCCATAATTATATTCCGTGAAATAATATTTGAAATAGGATTCTACAAATATGTGTATGTCTGTGTATCTTTACATGTGATTAAATGTGTGAGTATACACATTTAATAGCAGATATATTTCTATGTTTGCATATGAATTCTAGTTACTCTAAAGTCTAAGTGTGTATTAATTTCAATGAGTTAATCACTGATGATTCTGTTATGATTACATAAGTGACGTTAGTAATGTGGTTAACTAGCAATCCATTTACAGATCATCAAGTGACTTGTTTTGTTTTCCCCATGAATACACATCAGCAGTTGTGAATATTAATAAATTATGAAGTTTTCCTAAGTGTAATTAATGATTCTACTTTTGAGTTTTGATGTGTCACATTTAAACATCAATAAGAGAAAATAAAACCCTACATATGCAGTGACACTTTTAAGAAACTAATGAGACACCGAATGGCGGGGACTCTATCTTGTTTGTATCTACACCTCTTGCATCTGGCACAGAGCCTGCCCAGAAAAAGTTCTCAGTTCATTCTTGCTAGATTAATCAATAAATTCATAATATTTTAATTACGTTATTTCCTTTTATGGAAGATGGAAATCTGCATAGAAGTCCAAGAATATGTTAAAGAAAATGACTGAGTCTTCTCATTTCTTTTATGAAAAAGCAATGATAGCATTTCGTTCGTCAGACAAGAATATGTTTTTTAGATTTAGAGACTGGAGAGAGTAAGCAGGAAGTTATGAAAGATAGACCAGAAAAGCGTTCCTGACTCACCAACACACAGATAAACCAGAGAAACATAGCAGTGTTTTTTTAATAAAGTGTAAAAAGAGAGAAAGATAGCTTGTTTTACAAATTTTACTATAAATTCTATCTCTAAGTTAGGCTTTCATTAAATAATCAAATTTAATTCTGTTAAATAACCCATTTAATTCTGCATTAAATATCAAACATATATTGGTTTGATTCTGACTATTTGATAACTAAAAAAAGTCCTCAAGTTATCTTTAATTATTAACTTTTATCCTAGAAGATGATTTACAATTTCTTTTGGACTAATGCACAGAATATATCCAGACTCCCATTGAGGAACTTTTAAACAGCAAGAAAATATATAAAGATGTAAGGCAATAGAAATAAAGCAAAACAAAAATGAATTCAAAATTGTGAATTTATACAAAAGATGTTTCTTTAATTTGAGGACAACGATAAGTTTCCACAAATTCTATCACTTTGGGGGAGACAAGGAGGCTTGTGAGCAAGAGAGGAATAAATAAATGGCTCCTTCTGCCAAAATCTGTTGGGCCAACATTTTAAGGTTTGGGTTGGCTTCTTACACCAGGCCTAACGTGCATACTTTTAACACTTAGGAATCAGGCACCTAATATTGGCAAGGATCAGTAAGAGAATATACAAATCAAACTTTTGTTCAAAGTGTCAAAACAAACGTGAAGAAAATGAAAGAAAAAGCAATTACTTAGGGAATGCCTAACAATAAACGTGTTGTCTGTACCACTTTGAGATACAGAAAGCCACATTCTCAAGCATGTAATATTTCACTACTACTTCACTACAAGGGATTTTTTAATTTCATTTAAAATATTTTTTAAGCATATTTATTTCATATTCAAAATGGAGACATCACGTCATTTGTATTCGGTGCCTTAATGGCACTGACTTGTCCAGTGAAAAATTCCTTCCCTTCTTATGCCATTGCTGCATTTTGAATAAATCCTTTCCTTGGTATCAAGGCTTTTCAATTTTCTCTTTAATGCCATTTATGTAATGCAAATGAGGTTTTCTCTGCTGCATCTGCTGTAGTTTTTTCAGCACCATGTTTATGTTGTATAACATGACTGACTATCTTAAATAATTTTGGAAAAAATGCCAGTATTGAAGTGATGGTTTCCATGACAATAAAGGAAGGCTTTGTAGTTAAACAAAGAAGACCTTCTCAAAGAAAACTGAGAGCTGACACCTTTTGTCGGAATTGACAGAACAAACAAGATTGAACTTCTCATTCCACAAAACCAAGGTCATCAAAATAATTAAAGGAGTTTGCCTTCACATTAGCTATCATTCTTCCCTTTTCTTTCACTTGATACAGTCTGTAGGATAAAGGCACCTATTCAATCATACACCTTTTTAACCAGGTGAGGGAACTTCATTTCTATTCAAGGGAATGAAAAATCAAAAGTGCCCTGAGTTGACAAAGATACCAAGAAGAGCGAGGTTTCTGACAAGGTTAGGTAATGGGACAGGCTAACACAAGACAGAAGCTGTATTAGCCCTGTCCATGAATTTTTCCTGAACCTGCCCTAAATGCTTTGTGGGCCTTGGGAGATGATTTAACCTCCCCTCTTTCCAATTATTTCAGGAGAGTGGATGCTTCTGCTTCACATACAAGATATAACCTCAGTGACCTAAAGAATGGTCAAATGCACTGAACGTTTTCTGAAATATTTCATATACACAGAAGATGCCTGCATGTAGCAATTTAGCCACATCATCTCCTTCAAATTTATTTTAGGAAATTAAAAAAAATCACTTCCATTTAGTTGAAAAGTAGGAAGGTAATTGTACAGATACAGCTTCTGTGCCTGCCATTTGCAACAGGCTGATTACAACTTTAATAAACAATAGAATCTATCCCTTACAATTCATTCCTAGTTACAAAAAAATATATTTTGCATTTTTAATGTGCTAGCACTTGGAAAAAAAAAAGGTGAATAACATGGTCTGGACCTTGACAAGGAGCTTCTAGACTACCTTTACCCATGTATAAAAACACATGATGGTCTTCATCAGCAGGAAAGCAAGTAATAATTTAAAACCCATGATTCAAATATAATGATACTTGAGGGTACTATAGGACTAGCCAATTAGTTCCTTGAGGGAAATCAGCAAGTTTTTTACTTCTATATCTTTTTGGGTAAATATTAAGCATTCCACAATTCTAGAAGAAACGCTACAGTGAAGCACTGCAGCGAGCTCTCCTTGATTATACAGACCCAAAATACGTATTTTGATCCCCATACTTACAGCTGCCAAATTTCAGAGGACATGAATGAGCATCCATAGGAAAATCCTCCAAGTGCATTGGACATTCAGCTTGAACCGTAAGCCTAAAAGTGAAAATTTCACTCTTTGTTTAAGTAAATTGGCAAGTCAAGACAAATCACTCCTTACTGCTGGGAACAACAGCATCAGTGATGAGGTGGGATCTTCATTATAGCATTGTTTTAGGCTAATTCATCTTTCAATGTTTTTGATCTTTCACATTTAGGTGATCCTTCAGAAGACATTAGCATATACAAAAATCTAAGCTCAAATAACAATATTTCTTTACAAATATTTTTAACCAATTTGTACTCTGTGATTTGTTAAGAAGTAAAGAAATTACATATGCATTTTTGAAGGGCTATTTGCACAATAGCATTCACTATTAACATTTGAAATCCTAGAGGAAAAAAAGAGAAAATAATCTGTAGTTTGAAAAGAACACTACTTTCACCCATCAGCTCATCAGCAACCTTAGTGCAAAATTGACACAAGAATTCAATATCGGCTCAAAGGAGGTCCCTTCAAAAATATGTAAAATGAGTATCACATACTACATATAGGTACATGGATTCAAATGTAGAAGTAGAAAAATAGATGCGCCTCCTAAAAATATCTTTTTGAAATTAGGCTATCTGCTAAATTATGGACACAAGTTATGTACTGTTAAACAAATACTTTTTCTGGAGTGATATGACCAACATTAAAGAGTAATCATAGCAACCTTGTTATAAAGAAAGTTATCAATTATTCCACGTCTCACATAGGTAAAGTAGATAGAAAGGTATCAAATCAAATCAAATTTATAGAAGACTCTTAACATGAGCAAAAAAATGTGGCCAACAATTTAATTATAGCTTATATACTTCTAAGAGATTATTTAAGTGGAACTCCATGCAATATTTTCCAAAACTCTGTGTGTTCTCTGCCAATATTTTGTTTAAAGCCAAAATTTCCAGTCATTGACTTAACCCACAGGAATGATCAAAGTGTAGGGTCAATAGGGATACTGCATCTGTATTGCAGAATTCAGAGAGAGGGGCAGAGAATAGCTAGCATCTCCATTTTAGGCAATGGTCATTTAATAATGAGTCCTCAAGAGTTTCTTCTTTAAAGATGATGACTCTATTATTGCCACTTCTTAAATAACTTACACAAACTGAAATTCGCCACTTAACATTTCATATGAAATAATAAAACTTCAAATGTCTCGAATATACAACTAATCTATATTTATTTAGTTAAGTTTATTTATTTATTTTGGGAAAGAGTGCAAGTTGGGGAAGGGCAAAGAGAGAGGGAGAGAGAGAGAGGGAGAAAGAGAGAGAGAGACAGAGAGAGAGAGAGAGAATCCTAAGCAGACTCTGAACTGTCAGCAAGGAGCGTGACCCAGGGCTCGAAATAATGAACCATGAGATCATGACCTGAGCCAAAATCAAGAGTCAGATGCTTGACTGACTGAGGCACCCAGGTGCTCCATGACTAATCTGTGTTTAATGCTGATAGTTAACCAATGCTTTAAAGCCTTTATTAAATATTTAAATTTTAGATTACATACCACTTCATTAGATTGGTGATTGTTTTGTTATATAAGTGACTTATTTTAAAAGATTAATTCATGAGAGGAGTTAAATGGAATAATTGCTAAAGTCAACAACTATATATTTCTTTACATGATTTTTGAAAGGTTGAATCGTATGAAACTGATGCTACATGATATTATTTGATTTACAAAATGGAAATTCAGATTATTTAATATATACGCTTATGGTACTTGTAAGCCTTACTGAATAAAAACTATCTCTTTAAAAAAGTATTTTTTTCTTCAGAGTAATTTTATAAGGAGGACTAAAATATTAAGCAAAACCTTCCTTAAAAAATCACTTAAAATTTTGATGGCATATCTGACGAGAAATACTAAAAATAAAATTACATGCTGTTTTAAAGGAAATTTTAAATCATGATATTTAAATTCTACTTAATTACAAGGTGGTGTCAAAAAGAAATGGCCAAAAATAATCAAATCCTCTTCTTCCTCTTTTTTAATTTTGTTTGTTTGTTTAGGTGCATGATGGGGAGGGGCAGGGGAGGGAGAAAGAGAATCTCAAGCAGGCTCCATGTCCAATGAGTGTCTGACCCAGGGCTCAATCTCACAACCATGAGATCATGACCTGAGCCAAAATTAAGTCTGATGCTTAACCAACTGAGCCACCCAGGTGCCCCAAAAATAATCAATTCATAATAGTTAAGGCAATGTTTAAGCTTTAACACTAAGATGAGAATCAATCTCATAAATACTATTTTACCTTATTTTCATATCCAGGGATTTACAAAGCATACTATGAATACTTCCATAATCTGTTATAAAAATGTTCAACTTGTGTTAATACTTGATGACTAGGTTGGCTGGTTGTTAATACATGGATTTCTTAGTATTTAAATTTTTTAATGTTTATTTTATTTTTTGAGAGAGAGAGAGAGAGAGCATGAGTAGGGGAGGAAGGGAGAGAGAATGAGACACAGAATCTGAAGCAGATTCCAGGCTCTGAGCCATCAGTACAGAGCCTGATGTGGGGCTCAACCCACCAACCGTGAGATCATGACCTGACCCAGAGTTGGAGGCTCAACAGACTGGGCCACCCAGGTGCCCCTAAATGTAACATATCAAACTTAAAAACATACCTCATTGTGTACAACAGAGTCCCATC
Source organism: Crocuta crocuta (assembly GCF_008692635.1). Taxonomy (NCBI): domain Eukaryota; kingdom Metazoa; phylum Chordata; class Mammalia; order Carnivora; family Hyaenidae; genus Crocuta; species Crocuta crocuta. The sequence continues at coordinate 8,253,199 of NW_027529174.1, read as the reverse complement.
ATCCTGGATTCGAAGAAGCTTATTCGGCATTGTCATATTATGAGCTACTGATTTTTTCCCGTTATGAAAGAAGGTATCAGGAGTCCAGATTTTGCTAGCCATTAAATTGTTAAGTCGAAGAATGTTCATTGGACCTTTAAATTTTAACCGTTCATCTTTCCATTTTTGTCGAAAGAAAACATCAATTGTATATTCCTGAAATATAAAACAGAACTCCTTTGAATATAACAAATGTTTCAGATACAAAGACACTATAAAATTCCAACAAAAATAATAATATTGATAGTTTATAAAGAGGGAACATTGTACTGAGAGAAGTTTTGAAAGATCATTTCCTTATCAATAAATGTTGCCACTTAACAATGGGATAAGCATGTGTGTTTATACAATTAGCTACATATTATTATTAAAAGAAAAGAATAAATATACTTTATCTGGCCTCTTTAAATTGAACATTTTAAACTGCTTTACTGCATCCTATAGTTTACAAACATTGGACAGGGAGCATGTTTGGGCAGGTCTGGGTAATTATTCTAAGTATTTATCTCAAGAAAAAGCAGGTGGCCTCCTTGGTAGCTTTCTTGTCCCCCCCCCAAAAAAAGGAAAAAAGAAACAACTATTAAACACACTGTCAAATCTGTGTGAGTCATCATCTGCTGTTGCCAAAGGAACTATAAAATATCACATTTCTTTTTTAATCTTAAAAATGGTAAGATAGCATATTGCTAGGAAGAAGTATTAGGGGATGATGATTTCAATAAGGTTTATTTTATAAAATTAGTTGTAATAAACATACTTGACATGTAACTGGAATGCTTAAAATAGAAGGATTTTGCAGATAAACACCCTCAGGTTAAGATGTACTTTTAAATATTCATACAGATCAGCTAGTGATCAATTCTTATGATTCTCCAACACTTTAAGTTAGTTTAATCAATCTCTTTCTTGCCCTCTCTCACATTCCTTTCTTTACTCCCTGACTTCCTCTCTCACTCTCTCTCAGAATAAAGTGCATACATTTTAGACAGGAGATACAATTCACAGTTGTGACAATCCTGACAATCTATTAGATGTTAAAATTTTTGTCAGTGTATGTTTGTGCAAACTCACATGATAGATCACCGAAATGTTCAATTACACAGCCGAGAATGGAAAATCAGAAACTGTCCTCTGAGCCCAAAGCCACAGTCATCACATTTGAAATTAACACCTTAGCAACTGGCAATTTCACTCAACTACAATTATGCATGTAAAAAAGGACAGATTAAAAAGGCCATCTACTTAGAAAATATCAAATCATTTGTGGAAACATTAATCAAGTAAATGATTCCCAGTGAACTCTCAAAAACTGAATGGATGGATGAAGAGTATCAGTCATAGGCCGTGACTTAGGAACAGAAAATGAGTGGCTCTGAGCTCTGTCCCTGATCCCTGGGAGAAAATTTCATGGTTGAGGCAATGCTCACTCTCAGTGGTTTAGTCCTTTTTAAAATGTTTAATTCCATAGAGATAGAACTCAATTTTTTTAAAGAAATACCTAGATAAAGAGATGAGTCTTTGCTATCTTAAGTTTTTATGTGTGTTTCCTTCCAACCACGGTTCCATCTAATCTGAGTCTAACATGAATACATAGGACATTTACTTGTCCAGGCAAACTGAATGCATATTACAACTTTTTATAAACATCAAACTCAGATTTTCCATTTCTGCAAAATTATGATAAGTTTTATCTGTTTCAGAAGCTATTTCTACAGCAGTTATTTCCTGCAGATCTAACACATAGGAGATATGCAAGGACTATGAACAGTAAGTTTCAGGTGAGTTCTTTTTAAAACTGTTTTCAAGAATACTGTTTGTTCCCGAGTATTCATAGTGTCCCAGGTGTGCCTACCAAACTAAAGAGACTGATCTCTGCCTCTTTCTCCCCAACCCCATCCTAACCAGCAATCCACACTTCTTACCATTCCTCACCTAAACCAACTTTCCTACCTGCCCAAGTCAGGAACTACTCACAACCACGTTCCCAGTCCCTCAAACACCTGGAAAATACCTAGTCAGCTATCTGTATATCGTCATTACTCCTAAAGCTTTCCATTACTTTCAGATCCCACACTGCAACTGTATGTTTGTTCCTCGGCCTCTCAACAAGCTTGCAAATCTTCCCAACAAGCTTGCAAATCATCACAGAAGGCACCATGACTTTCATTTGTGTATTAGCTTGTCTTCAGACATATGCAAGAGTATAAAGAAGGTCATAAACATCTTGTAACCATCACCAGCAGAAATGTCATCACAAATATTGAAGCCTTCTTTCTCATTCATCCCTCCTCAATCACAATCCCTGATTCTTTGAGGAAAGAATTATCTTGAATTTGGTGTTTATCATTCTCCTACATGTGATTATATCTTTACTACATAAATATATGTGTTTCCGTATCACAGTTTTAACATTTATATAAATGGTATCATACAGTGTATACTTTCCTGACACTGACTTTTTAGTTATGTTATTGAAATCCATTCATGGCACTGTATCTAGTACTTGGACTCATTTTCATTGCTACATAGCATTACTTTTTAAGAATATTTCACAATATTCATCCTGTTTCTATGTTCTTATTTTTTTTCCTATTTCCAATCTGTCACTATTGCAAAGCAATACTGCAATGAGCATTATTATATAACGCTTTTAGGACAAAGGCCCAAGAATTACTCTAAACCAGAGGTCAGCAAACTTTTCCATAAGGGGCCAGTTAGTAAACATTGTAGGCTTTACAGGCCATATGGTAAAACAACCACCCAACTTTGCTATTGCAGTGTGAAAGTCCTCACAAATATTATTTAAGTGAGTAACATATAACAGTTACTCCAGTATAGTTGTAACAGCTATATTCCAGTAAGTCTTTATATATAAAAATAAGTAACTGACAGAATTTGGCCCATGGGCCATGGTATGCCACCACTATTCTAGAGTAAATTTAAAGGTAGGAATACTAGAATGTGTTGTATGTGGATCCTCAACAAGATATTTTCAAGTTGAAATCCTAGAGGTCTTGTTTGTACAACATGGTATAAATAGAATGTTTCATTTTAGCTATTATAATTATTGTGAATGGTTCATAGTGCTACCATTTGGATTTCTCTTTTAATAAGTGAAATTTACCACATTTGCATATATTTATTAAATACTCTAGTTTACTCTTTTATGTACTGTCTGTTCATTTCATTTTGTTAATTTCCTTTTAGGTTATCTTTTTCTAATTGAGTTACAGAAATTATTTATATTTCTTTATATAAATATTTTATTAAATATACTACTCAGTAAGAATTATACTAAAGATTATAAAGGCATACAAATGTCATAAATATATCCCTGTACATTTCTTCTAAGGATAAAAGCTCTGCTGTTTAACATTTAGGTCCTGGAATTATTATGTACCACATGAGATAAAGATTCAACATTGTTTGTTTGTTTGTTTGTTTTCAAATGGAAAAACAACTTTCTAGTTCATTTATTGACTGGTCCATTTTTCCCCATAGATCTGCAATGGCATTTCTCTCATTTATATAGTGCCATACAGGCACGGAAATGTTTCTGAGATTTCTCTTCTTTTCTATTGTTTATCTATCCCAGCATCAATTGCAAAGCCATGATTGCTATAGCTATCTAATAAGCATGATTAATAGTATTTTCATTATTATTCAAAGACATTTTATAATTGCCATTATGATTTTCCTTTTTCTATATGTAGGAGACAATGTGAAGCGTTTTTATGTTTCCAAATGTGTTGGCTTCTTTTATTTATTTATTTTTATCATTGATGTTTAATTTTACTGCATTTGTGATAGACAACTATGTTCTAAAGATACCATTTCCAATTTATTAACAACATCTTGGGAGATTTTTTGTTGTTGAATCTGATCATCTCTATCTTTTAACTGTAATTCAGTCCATTTACATATAATGTGATTATTAATATATCAGACATGTCCCCAGGATATATTGTTTTGAGCAGTGACAAAATGATGAGAATGAAGGAGCCACTTACATAGATATCTCATGACTGATGAAAATAAATAAGAAAAAAAATTCTAGAAAATTAAGAAAAATGTACCATAAAAGAAGACACACACACACACACACTCACACAGAGTGAGTAGAGGGAAAGAAAATACCAAACTAAGAGAAAAGAAAACTTAAGAACCACGTGGAGTTAAATAGTGTCTAATAGTGCTGCAAGGTCTTGAGCTTAGTTTAGAAAAGAGTTCAGAAGCCAGAATGAAATGGGTCAAGAAGTGAACAGAAGATACAAGTGGGGGAAGCTTAAAGTACTCTCCCTGCTCCTGAGTTTATAAATGCCATTAAGGAAAATCAGTTTAACCAGTAAAATCTAAGACCTGTTAACAGCAGTTAGCTATCACTGTGTAAGAAACACCTAAAATGAAGTTGCTTATAATAGCAACTTTTTATTATTACCTCAGAAGACATGAGACCTGAAGTCAGTTGATCTCACCTGGGCTCTGCTGATCTCAGCTGTTCTTGCTCTTGCCTTAGCTGGCCATTGGCTGATCTAGGCTGCCACTGCGTAGGGCCATTGGGGCAATTCAGCTCTCCTCCATGTGCCTCTTATCCTCCTCCAGGGACCACAGGGATACCTTGGGCTTATCTTTCTCATGACAATGGCAGAAGTAGAAAATAATAAAACCCAATGCCAATCCAAGCCATAGCTTACGTAAGTAATGTCTGTTAATGTCCCATTGGCCAAAGCAAGTCACATGGTTGAATTTAGTGAGAAGTATTATAGCAAGTCACCCCACTCTCAGTGAAAGGGCATTATAAAGTTAAATAGAAAAAGGTGTGCATGTAAAAAGGAGTAAAGAGTGGGGGCTATGACTATACCCTATCACACGAGCTCATGTGGGAGAAAATTAAAGATTTTTGTGAATGAATGAAGAGTTTGAGAAAAATCTGAGACTCTACTTCATTAGTGACTCTAAAGAAAGCTACATGGGTCTATATCAAGGAAGCAGTTTGGTTTTAAGTCAGTAAATAGAATTGTAATCAACTGTATGGTAACTAAATGAAGAGGGAGACTGTGAGCAGAACAGGATATTCAGCTTAGAGCAGTGGTTTACAAAGTGGTGTATGTACATCCTTTTAGGTGTAAGAAGAAAATATAGAATCCTTTTTTGTATTTAATTATTATCTAAATATAAGTAAATGAAGCTTTGTTAATATAAGGAATGATGCTGGCACTCTCATTGTACCCAGAAGCCATTCTATGGGAAGAGAAGGCAGAACAACAGGAAAAGTCAGGTCATGTCTCATTCATTTGCTTGTAGTGTATTCTGATTTGGAATCAGGTGAATTTGCAAGTTATAATATCTAGTTTTGATTCAACTAACTTTAATAAAATTAGACAAGTGGTTTCAAAATTTATTGCTACATGACACCATAGATTGAAGTAAAGAAAAAGAATCACACAGTGAACAACAACAAACACAGGGATGTCCGTTCTACGATTAATATGAGCTCTTCAGTAGCCACATAAAGAATGATGCTAAAAAGAAATGCTAAAAAGAAATCTGCAAAGGCAAATTTACAATTATCAGTGAGCTATTTAAACTATGAGTTAACTGCCACTATTTTTAATGGTAACATTCATCTTAAGCACATGCTGTACCCTGAAATCTGGTTATTGTGCCAGAAGGTTGCAAACAGCAAGTTGTTTTAAAAACTAAACATCCAGAACATGAGGACAAGCATTTAGAATTGGTGGATGACATTTTAAAAATTAGCATAATGGTTCAGTAACTAATAGCCAATGATGCACTTCTTAAACTAGAATTTATGTATCTTTTTCATCTATAAGTTACCAAAATATGCATTAAAGTATAAGCTTAGAATCAGACATTTGATTGCTATTATTTTAAAGTACATGAGAAAGATACTTAAAAATAATAAAGTCCATTTAAACAGATTACTTGCTAAAATAATATATAGCAATCTTAAATGAGAACAAAAATAAATATATTTTATCAGTGTAATTACTTCTGAAATAATATGTATTTTAACTTTATATTATTCTGAGTTCTACTTTAGTGCTTATCTTATAATATTTTCATGTGTTAATATAAAAGCATCAAGATATATAAATATGTAGATAAAAACAGTTAATTTACTAGTTTTCGTGGTTTTGTTTTCTAAATTTAAAAGCCAGGGTAAGGAGATTTTTTTTTTCATTTTTTTTAATGTTTATTTGTTTTTGAGAGAGAGAGAGAGCGAGATGGAGTACAAGCTGGGGAGGGGCAGAGAGAGAGGGAGACACAGAATCTAAAGCAGGCTTCAGGCTCTGAGCTGTCAGCACAGAGCCTAACGCAGGGCTCAAATCCACCAACCTTGAGATCATGACCTAAGCCAAGGCCAGATGCTTAATCGAATATGCCACCCAGGAACCCTAGGAAATATTTCAGTCAAATAATATTTATTGCATATCCTCTAAGAAAAATAGGATTTACAAATTACCTTTGAATCTGCATATAAAATGCACATTCTCAATATATGAAAAGAATATTCTTGAAAGGTTCCTTAAAATAAACTTCAGGTTTGCCATCAGTATGTGCTAATAGAGTAAATAATTGCTTGATTTGTGTGTTACAAGAATATTGCCAGAAATACAAAACAGTTCAATTTCTTCATACATCCTAAGACTCAGACCCATGAATTGAGATTATATAAGAATAAATAATAACAAGATCAACTACAAAATCCCCAAGGAATAAACAAACAACTAAGAAGCAAATTTAGAAAGAAACCAAATAATTCACAAAGATGTAGCAACATGCAGCTGTCCCATGGTCTATACTTAGGAGACGTGAGTCTGGCTGTTATGTGAGACTGAAGAGTTGAGGAATCCATGCACTTCAAGATTTGAAAAATTCTTTACAGGAAACTAAATTCTATTTTTTCTTTTTAGAGATGGAGTGATAGATAGATTGAGTCAATTTTGTGTTTCCAAGCTTGGTAGGGGAAGAACATAGACTACGATAATATTTTCCAGTCCAGTATTTTAACTACCAATAAGTATGGCTTCCATAATTTGTATTGCAAACAAGGAAGTCACTCTTTATCACACAGTTCATTGTATAAACATGATTTCAAGGCCACGTTAACTCAGCAAAGGCAGCATATTTTTTAGTGCCTGACTACATTAATTATAAGTCAATGCATGTAGCCAATTTCTGAGGAATTATATCTACCCACTGAAACATAACCAAATTGCAAGGCTGCTCTTAGGGTGATTTCTCATTTACTTTGATTTACTGAGCATATTTTAAGTACCAAAACTTATTTTATTTTACCCTTTTTGCTAATAAAGGCTAGTCTCTTCTGAGTAAATTCCAACCAGTGTATTTCTTCTATAACAAAGAAAAATGTGGTTTATGAAGCAGGTATGTAGCTATTAAAGAAATGACACCCTTGGAATATACAAGAATGGTTAAGCTCAAACACTTCCAGCTGGTACTCAAAAGGGGGTGAACAACACCAGGATTAGTGTAGCCCAGGATTAGTATTGCAAAAAATGCCAAAAAACAAAACAAAACAAGAATCTTAAGAACAGAGTAGCAGAGTGCCAATCAGCCCAATGAATACAAGACCATAAAAGCCTATTATGAAAGCTCACACAGAGATTGCAGAATACCACAGCTACCGCATGTTCTGACCACTGTTCAGGGAAGATGTCTGGACTTTCTCCTTGGAATCAGGGGCTAGACAAATTTTCACGAACAAATTAGAAACTGATACTAAAGATTCAGAATCCTACGGTGGATTATTAAAATTTATCTAATTGAAATAGTCAAAGTGATTAATAGTTCTAATAGTTCATTGCAATCCACTTTTAATATAATTGTTTTATTTAAACTTCATAATAATCTTATTAAATATGCTAAATATCCCCATTTCACAGCAGAAAATACTTCAGAAGCCACACTCATTTCAAAAAAGAGAGAGAATGCCAACCTTCGTGCTCAATTATGCTTCCTAATGCCATGCTATTTTTGTTATACCATATATAAAAATAATTCTTGGAGGCAGGACATCAGAGTGAAATTTTCATCTTTTTAGACCAATAAATGGATGAGAGACATGGATTATGGAAGGTTATAGGGAGAAGTTAGTTGCAGAACTGAGAATGAAGCTTTAGAATCTCTGCCAAATTCTTCTTTCCACATTCAACATTGACTTAAACATAAGATCAGAAGACAACAAAAATAATAAATTAGGTAATATAAAATAGATGTTAAGAGCATGGGCTCTGAATTCAGGTTGATTAGGGTTCTTGACCCTGAGGTTACATAACCTTACTATTTCAGTTGACTTATCTATAAAATGGTGATAATAATAAAACATATTTCTTACAGGGATCAAGTTAAATATTATGTGCGAAGTTCTTAGAAACAGTTTGGATATCAGGAGAGGTAGCCAATATGACTCACCTTCAAAATATATTTCTCCCCCCACTCCCCAGCCTCAACAAAAGAGCAGCCTGGCAAGTGAGAGACACTCAGCTACAAAAGATCACAAAGCAAAGTGCCAGGGACACAGGCTGGGCCACAAAAGTCACAAAAAGTCGATTTAAGAAGCCACCTGTGTTTTGGTGTGGGGGCAATAAAGAAGTCACTGTGAAGAAATCACAACTGTGTCCCATGAGAGAGCCTGCATTTGCCAGCCATACAAATGGCACTAATGGCCAAGAGAGAACGACCAACAGAAGAAGCTAAGTGAAAACATATTTTTCTCCTTTGTATAATCTCTCTTTCCCTTTCCCAACTCTGGAAGACCCAGAAAGAGGAGAGGAAGAGCAGATCACTGCGCATCCCATAGCTGTGAACATGGCTGAACAAAGGGGAGAAGATCTAACTAGCATAAAAGACTGATGTTTAAATCAGACTGTCTTGGACTCTTTGATAGTTGAGTGAATGGAAAGCTACAGGGTACACTCAAGATATTGTCATGGGGCGCCTGGGTGGCTTAGTCGGTTANGGGGGGGGGGGGCGGGATGTCGAGATGCTTTCTCACAGCGTCCAAGTCCCAGCTTGATCTCTCCCTGCCTCTCCTCTCTAGCCTGGTGTTTAGCAGCCCCCCTCCAACTGCACTCCACCTGTAGCGATATTGATACCGCCTCTGATGTGTCATGTTCCACAGTACTGCCCAAACTCACTGATCTCTGCGGCAGCGGCTCTTCCTTGCCAGTCCCTACATTTGGCCAACTTTTACTCCACACTGAGAACAAAGACTATGATCACCTTCTTCAATGCTGTATCATTAGCATGTAACAAACTGTCTGGAACAATAATTACTTCATGAGTGAGTGAATGAGAGACATCATTAGAAATTATTTCATTGGGGCACCTGGATGGCTCAGTTAAGCATCCAGCTCTTGAGTTCAGCTCAGACAGGTTCCTGGGTTCGAGCGCAGAGCCTGCTTGGGATTGTCTGCCTGTCTCTGTCTCTGTCTCTCTCTCTCTCAAAATAAGTAAATAAACTTTAAAAAATAAAATAAGAATAAAAAGAAATTAAATGTAGTAACAAAGATTCTGGGCAACAACAGTTCTAATTCTATAAAGGGAAAGTCATCAGCAGAGGCAGATGGTAGAAAAGCTCTCAGATACTTGTGGTAAACAGTTACCTGCGTGCAATACCCCAATCCTTAAATTCACAAGTGTGAAGTGTGCATGTTTGCATGTGTGTCTGTGTAACTATATTAAAATAACCACAGTCGTTCTTTATTGTGTACAATAGTCACATTTTAAAGAACGTTGGCACATATCAAAAGAGCCATGCCATAACAAGTCCTCTGGGCAAAGCGATCTGCTGTTTTAAAGTTTCATCTGGGGATGGTTTTGCAGCTTTCTTTTTTGAGCAATTGGCTATAAGGCCTTCGTGATCTGGCTCTGAGTTCTTTTCTAGCCTCATCTCACCCCAAATCCCTTGAAGCATTCCAGGCTCTAGTCACACTGAATTTTTGCATTTTACTAAATTCAACCAGCCCTTCCAATTTATGCTAAAACTCTCCCCTCATTTGTCCTCTTCAGTTATGTTCTTTTCTTGGAAACTTTCTCAGATAGAGATATCCTATACCCACATCCCCTCTGCTCTATATTAATCCACAAATACTTCAATAAAAGCGTGATCCCACTGTTCTAAAGTTGATAACTTTTCTTAGCTGTTTCCCCACATCACTGCGAACAACTTGAGGATAAGCACTGGTTATACTTAGGTATTTCAGCTCCCACACTGTGACAGACACAGAGTGTGTACTTAGTAAATCTTGCTGAAATGAACAAACACAACTCACGCCCTGTAGTGGCTCTGACGGCGGTAGAGAAGAAATACATGTAAAGACTTTTATAATCCAGTATGTAAAGGCATAAAAACGTGTGAACACCCTGTGATAGAACACAAGGACAAAAAGGACTGACCCTACTTGGAGTAGCCGACAGAGACACTAGAGAAGATGAAAATTTGATCTTGGCCTTCAATAAATGAAAGATCTCCAGTTGGCAAAGGAGGAGGAAGCCTGACAAAAAAAGTGAAAAACATCTCCATAGAGTTGTTAAAGATAATGGCATGTTCAGAAAAAGGTGAGAAGTTCAATGCAGTCTTTAAAAATAAAAGCCTCAGGGGCGCCTGTGTGGCTCAGTCAGTTAAAGCATCCGACTTCAGTGCAGATCATGATCACATGGTTTGTGGGTTCGAGTCCCGCATCGGGCTCTGTGCTGCCGGCTAGCTCAGGGCCTGGAGCCGGCTTCAGATTCTGTATCTCCCTCTCTCTCTGACCCTCCCCTGCTCACGCTCTCTCTCTCTCTCTCTCTCTCAGAAATAAATAAAACATTTTAAAAAATAATAAAAAATTAAAAATATATAAAACCTCACCAATAATTATAATGCCTTACAGCGACTGCCCTCTGTCTCGCCTCCTCTCCTCAATCATGTTGCTTAAAAATGTTGCTTCCACAATTTCTCCATTTCCTCACCTCCCACATGCTCAACCCACTGCAATCTGGTTGCTTTTACCACGATCAGCAAATACCTCCTTGTTCCTAATCTAATGACACATTTGAATTCTTTTCTTGGCTTTACCACAACATATACATGGTGGTTTGCTCCCTACTTTTGCACTGCTCCCTTGCATTTGGTATTAAACTATTTTCTCCTGGTGCTGTAGGAAACCACTGGGAAAATCTTCGCCATGGGATCTAAGTCCTTCTATGTCTGCCAACCATCTATAGGCAATGGTAACCCCTGGACAATGTATGGGAGTAGGCCCAATATATAATATCTATTATTCTTGACCAAGGCAAACAAGTTCCATGTGGTTCTCTCCCAAAGACAGATTTAACTCTTGAAACCTGAGGAAAGAATATGTAACCTCAGAAATTTTAATTGAAAAAAAAGAATCACTCATGTTCAGAAATCATAGCTGTTTATTATTTGGTTTATAAAAGGAATGGGCAAGTGTTAAGCAATACCCCTCTACTTAGAAGCCAAGACAGCTATGACTTGATGTGTTTGGTTCCTGCAACATCTCTCTTGCAGGATGGTAGGATGGAATCAAACTAGTCACATTGCCTTTATTTGCCTTCTTTTCTGAAACTGTTACCATACCCCCTAGGGTAGGTATTACTCTGAGCAAAACCCATGGGTTCTTCTCATTATGGAACAAACAATGCCACCTTCAGTATACAGAATCCTACCTTGACAGAGGCCTGTAAGTGATACAAATATCTGACTATTGCACATCACTGCATCTGAGAAGAAATAAAAGGCAGTAGTTTCTAACTTTTGTTGTTAAGGATCAAAGCATAATCTGTTTCAGAGAAGAGAATTCCCCTTCGTGTGCACAGACATCTATCGCTGCTTCTCAGTCTCCTCTAAAATCTTTTTTATTCTTTGGGGAGCCCAGGTGGCTCAGTCAGTTAAGCATCTACCTCCTGATTTCTGCTCAGGTCATGATTCACTGTCGTTGAGATTGAGCCCCATGTTGAACTGGATGTGAAGTGTGCTTAAGATTCTCTCTCTCCTTCTCCCTCTGCTTTTCTCTCTCTCTCTCTCTCAAAAAAAATTTTTTTTTTAAATTTTCTTGTATTCTGGAGTTTCTGTGAAAGCATGATGACCATTTCACTTCATATCTCTTTCCGTGCCCAATGCTACGCATGACCATGGCTTCAACTACCATCAAATGGCTCCCCAAACCATCTACACTCTGGCCTTCTCCCTGAGCTCTGGATATATGCCTGACCCTAGACATCTCCGATTAAATTTCTCACGGAGACCTGAACTCAGTGTACCCCAAACAGAAGTTCTCATCCCCCAAACACCAAAACAAAAAAGCAAACAAAAACTTATCCTGCTATTTGTCATATCCCAGTGAATGGTACCATCAACCCAATCCCCCAGACTTTCATCCTGTTCTTCTTCAACTCCTACATCCAACAGATCACCCAGTCTTACAGATTCAAACCTGTGGTAATCTTTTAAATCTTTTCAGGTTTTCCATGTTTGGGACCACTATTTTGGCCCAGTCTACAGTCATTCTTGAGTGGCATTAAACAGTTTTCAAGCTATTTATTTCCTTTCCCTATACTCTAATACAAATTACTGGATTGCAGAAAATCTGACTCTATTCACACGCCCTCTATATTATCCCAACCCCCCAACCCTAAAATAGTTTTTTTGCTGCCTTCAGCATACAAATACCTTAAACTGTTAAAACACAGACTGGCATCCCCCACAACTAGCAATTATGATTGCACAGATTGTAGAAGGAGCCCAGGAAACAATCCAATCCAAGTGCCTATGAATAACATTTCAAGGAACATTATTAAAACTCTAAGAGGAGGGGCATCTGGAGGCTCAGTTGAGCACCTGACTCTTGATTTTAGCTCAGGTCATGATCCCAGGGTTGTGGGATCGAGGACCTTTGTCGGGCTCTGTACTGGGCCCGGAGTTTGCCTGACATTCTCTTTCTCTCTCTCTCTGCCCCTGTCCCTCTGCCCCCTTTCCCTGCTCTCTCTTTCTCTCTCTATATATATCTCTCACACACACACAAACACACAATCTCTCTTTTTCCTTCTCTCTAAAAAACAAACATCACACAAAGAAACAAACAAAACCTCTAAGAGGATACTGAAAAATATTGACCAAATGAATGATTGCTCTCGAAGTCTAATTTCTATTCTTCCAAATATCAATAACCTTCCAGTAACCAATCTCTTTTTTTAATTTTTTTACAAATACTTTGTCAAGTTAGTTTCCATATAACACCCAGTGCTCATCCCCACAAGTAACCAATTTCTACATGCCAGCTTTGCAGTGAGTTAACCTGATTACTTCTGATATGGCACACAGAATTTACCATGTTTATAACAGGCTCCTTATCTAGCTCCATTGACAAATGACAAGTTGATAAGGGTTCACACCCAAGTCCAGTGTCAATTTTTGACCAAATATCAAGGTCTAATAACTCTCAACCTCCCTATGGACGTTAACTACCAGAATACATTTTATCTCAATAGCTTCTGGTGAGTCGAAGAGATAATGCACTCTGTTTTCATAGAGACAGAAAAGTATCAACCAAGCGGATTGAGATGATCAACAAACCGAGGTCAAAGCTTACCTGACTGCTTGCTTCTTAACAGCCTAGTGGGAAACTCTGGCTCAGAAATCTTGAGGTGACTTCAAAGTTTGCACAGTTCAATTTCTCACCCTAACCCTTAACACTACAAGAGATTACTGTTTGGGCTCTAGTCTAGGTTTTAGTGCAGTAATTGGTAGCTCTACCACTTGTGCCTGAGGAATATGCACATGTAGTGAAAATGTTTACTAATATGGGAAAAGACCTATACAGAAACCAAGGAGAGAAGAAAAAAAACCAATACAACAAAGGAGTGAGTTACAAATTGCTAAAATGCACATGCCTGCTACAAACTTTGTCAACTGTCAGCTACCAGTACATTCCCAACTTTAATTACCTTCTTACTCATGAATTTTTTAAATGTTGAAATAAAAGATTTTTAAACTTAATTGCAGACACTGTAATTAGAATCTTTAATTATAATTTAGATCTGCAACTTTCTTTGGACAATTACACTAGTTAATGATTCTGAGCTAGCAGTGTGTACGTGTGTACGTGTATGTGTGTGTGTTTGCGCGTGTGCGCATGTGTATTTGTTCTTTTGGTTCTTAATTCTTTTTGCTATGCTGCTTTTTCCTCTCCGGCTAATGTCACAACAAATCTACATCACTGACCTGAACAGGATGTAGGGGCTTGGGTCTATGCACACTGCATAGAAATGAGTGTATCAGCTAAGCTACTAAAAGTGAAATTAAATCTATCCTTTACTTTTTTCTCATTACCAAATTGCTCCTATAAGACATGAGTTGAATATCTTCCTATCTACTTGTATATATGAGTAACGGTAATGAGTCCATCTTCCACATATAATAAATATCTTCCTCTTTAGAGTGTTACATGTTAAGTTTCATTTCTTGGCCATCTATACTAATATAAATTCAGATTTTTCCTCATTATTTATATTGTTTCCCAGTAAAAGTAATATCAAGTTGAAAATCATTCCATCTGGTTATTATGAAGACCAAATAATTTCTTTTCTAAAATGTATTTATGTATATATGAGTTCTATCTTTCTTAATAGGTTTAAATATGTGTGTGTGTGTGTATGTGTTCCTTGCCTGTTCATGATGCTTCACCCCTAGAAGTAGATGCTGCCCTCTGAATTTGCTAGTTCTGTGTTGCTTTAGAATTGTCTTTTACTCTATTTCATTATACATATATTTTTTGAGAGACAGAGACAGAGAATCTTAGGCACCATCTTTGCCCAGTGTAGAGCCCAACACAGAGCTTGATCCCACAACCATGAGATCACGACCTGAGCCAAAATCAAGAGTTGGATGCTCAACTGACTGAGGCACCCAGGCACCCCTACCCTGTTCTATTACTAAAACACCTGTTCTAGGTAATAATTTATTATTAGATTTTGTGTGTTCAAATTACTATTATAGTTCTTCTGCTCTGACTGGACTGGTCTGATGACAGAGTAAATATATACCCACTTGGTGATCTTGCAATTCATCAGACTTCTTCCAAGCCAACTATTGGTAAGATTAAGTAAGCAAGGTGAACAAAGATGGAAATAATGTAGAAAATCTGACATAACCAAAATAATTCTACAGACCATATTAGGCTAGGTAATTCAAGGAAAATGCATCATTAGGAAAAAGGTCTAAGGCCTTCAAGTGTCTCAAGAGCCTACCATGATGTTAAATACATATATCAGTTTAGAGAATATCTCCATATAAAAGTGCATGTGCACACACACAAATACACACTCCAAAACAGAAAAGGAAAACTAAGAAAATCAAAGTAAGTCATTTTTTATTCATTTAAACTTAATTTAAATGTTGCCAGCTACAGTTCCACTCAACTCAATTTAACCTATATCATATGGATCATGAGTGCACTTTAATGTTTAACACAATGTATGGTAGGGTCCCCCATGTGTGAAGCATATCTGGAACTAGCTAGAATTTTTTTAGAGTTCTTGAGCTAGACTCACTGAAGAGAGCAAAATTTTTAATTCAATTCAGATGAAGGAGTTTAAATTTGTTCTGTTGCTAATGACTGCACACCTAACAACAGCCACCAGCTTTTTACTTTTATTGTTTGTGCATCAACTTGTTAATGTGTACCTTATTTTTAAGAATGACAGCGGCAAAGAGAACCAAAGACATGTAACTGCTAGGATCATGATTCCCAGATAATGACTGCTTTTCTCACATGTGGTCCTGTCCTAGTTCTGGGGCACGTTGTCCTTAACCTTACAGTCTTCAACTTCACCTGTCAGCACTCCCTGCTCTTGGTCTCAACTTGACATCCATGGATTCCTTACGTTGACTGCTAAGCTTTCATTATTGCAGGAGAATTTTAATGATGTTCCCATTTTTTTACTTGATTTCTCCCAGAATTTAGGATTTGTAAAAATATATAAATTTCCCTGGGTACTTGGATGGCTCAGTTGGTTGAGTATCCGACTTCAGCTGAGGTCATGATCTTGCAGTTCATGGGTTCGAGCCCCACATCAGGCTCTCTGCTGATACCTCAGAGCCTGAAGCCCGCTTCCAATTCTGTGAATCTCTCTCTCTGCCCCTCCCCCGCGTGTGCTCTGTCTCTCTTTCTCTCTCAAAAATGAATAAACATTAAAAAAAATTTCAATAAATTTCTCAACAAATGCCTGCATGGAATTCTTAAATGAACCACTAACTGAATGATCCCAGTTTCTTTTCCTTTTTTATTTTTTTCTCTAAATTTGAACTTTAGTAAGGTATAATTGACAAATAAATTATAAGATAATTAAGAGTACAGAGTAATGATTAATATACATATACATTGTGAAAGGCTTCCCTCATTTGGTTAATTAACACATCTATCAACTTATATTTATGTTTGTGTGTGAAAACACTTAAGCACTACTTTCTTAGCAAATTTTAATTATACAATACCGAGTTATTAACTATAGTCACCATATTTTGCATTGGATTCTCAGACCTTATTCATCTTGTAGCTGAAATTTGTATTCTTTCACCAACCTCTCCCTATTTCCTTTACCCCTAGCCCTTGGCAACCACTTAATCTACTCTGTTTCTGAGTTTGAATTTTTTTTTAAATGTGTTTCACATATAAGACATAGAATGCAGTATTGGTCTTCTTATGTCTGGCTGATTTAACTTAGCATAATACCCTCAAGGTCTATCTACGTTGCCTCAAATCCAGATTTTTGTTTTTTCCCATGGCCAAATATTATTCATATATAAATATATATGAATTATATATGTGTGTATAATATATATAATGTTTCTATATCTTGCCCCTTGTGATTAATGTTGTAATGAACATGGAAGAGCATAAATCTCTCTGAAATCCTGTTTTCATGTCCTTTGCATATATACCCAGAGAGGGAATTGCTGAATTGTATAATAGTTCTCTTTTCAAATTTTGAGAAACCTTCTTACAGTTTTCCACAGTGGCTGCACCAATTTACATTTCCACCAACAGTGCACAAGGGCTCCCTTTCCTCCACATCACAAACAATACCAAGCTCTTGTTTTTTTAATGACTGCCAGGTGTGAGGTGTGAGGTGATAGTTTATGGTGGTATCGATTTGCAGTTTCCTGATCATCAGTGATGGTACTTGTCATGTACCATTGGTCATTTGCATGTCTTTTCTGTAAAAATGTCTATTCAGTCTTCCTTGTATAAATTGGATTGTTTGTTTTTCTAATGAGTTGTGTCAGTTCTTTATTTATTTTGGTTATTAACACCTTATCAGATGCATGATTTGCAGATATTTTCTCCCATTGTGTAGGCTGTCTGTCCATTCTGTTGACAGTTTCCTTTGCTGTGCAGAAGCTTTTTAGTTTGATGTAGTCCCATCTGTTAATGTTTTATTTTGAGGTCAGGTCCAAAAAACCATTACCAAGACTGGTGTCTAAGGGCTTCTCTCCCATGTTTTCTTCTAATGGCAATACAGTTTCAGGTGTTCTGTTCATGTCTTTAAGCCATTTTGAACTAAAGCTCCCTGCTTTCTAAATGTGTGTTAGTAATCCCACAGGATGCTCAGAAGAAAAAGAAGGAGGATTAGTCTAATCCTTTGTCACCACTGGAAAAAGTCACCTTATACATTTTGCCAAAAATATGTGAGTTTGTCCAAAACCTCCAGAAAATAAACATTTCATATATCTAAAAGAAGTATTTATTTTTCTATTTTTGATTTTTTAGTTAGAATAAACTTTGCAAAAATAAAAACACACAAAAAACATTAAAAGTAACTGTTAGCACCAATATTCACAACAAAAAAATCCACAACATTTAAAATTTGGTATCTTGGGTCCTATGTTATTTGCCTTTCTGATTTGCTGGTAAGAAGACACGAAAGGTAACACTAAAGGAACCATCATTTACATACTATCTTGCTAATTTTTCAATGTCGTGCCTGACAAAATTCTGACTGATTCCACATAGAGATCAGGTGCTCATTCTCACTCTCATTCTAATATTTGAGATCACCTACCGAGACAAAGTGTAAAGATATATAGTCTTTACAGCCAACCAATAATCTTTAGAATACATATTCTGGCTAAATACCTCTCTGTCATCTTTTCAAGTTCCTGTACACTTAAAGTTGACCTATAGAAAGAGGCAGATTAATATATCAGATCACAATTTAAGATAATGCAAGGGAGGGGATTGGATTAGTTTGAAAAGTAGGATTTTTTTGTGTTGCTGTAGAATTGTGGTAAGGCCTGGAGTTAAGAGAGGAAAAAAAGCACTTAAATCTGTACATTATAATATGAAAGAACTTCAAAGACCTGCCCATGTTCAGTATTATACCCATCCCCAAAGTTGAGGATCATTACCCCTGTGCTACCTTACATTTTCAGCTGTCCAAGTCAATTTAATAAAAGGACTATGAGAGGTATCCGGGTGGCTCAGTCGGCTAAGCGTCTCACTTCAGCTCAGGTTAGGATCTTGATCTCACAGTTCCTGAGTTCTAGCCCTACATACGGCTCTTTGCTGTCAGGGTAGAGCCCACTTTGGATCCTCTCTCTGCCCCTCCCCCAAGTGCACATGGGTCAGAGTCGTGCTCTCTCTTTCTCTCTCAAAAATAAATAAACATTAAAAAAGTTAAAAAGGACTGAGGTCAAAGAAGTGATTCTGATGAAAGACAAAGCAAATTTCTTAAATGATAGAAGTAGCATATCTGCTTCCTGAAGGAAAGGTAGAGAGGTCCCAATGAATTAGTTAACATTTATTGCTGTCCACGTTAAAGGAAAACTTCATTTTTCTGTTTATTCCAGTGAAAAACCTCCAAACTTGGCATCCTTCCCAATGGGTTATTGGACAAAGAAGTCAGGGAAAGGTGCCATGATGGAGGGTAGCCAGGCAAAGAAGAGATAAGGGCATTTCCTCTAATTCTCACTTCCTGGGCCATGAAAAAGGTGGATGAAAAGTACTTCAACAAAACTTTCTATAACTGAGCACTATAGTTAGCAGCAGAAATGGAAGACTTAATACTAAAATTTTTATGCTTAATCAATAATTATCTATGATGTGTTTAGCCCACCGGTGTCTAGCCCAACTTACCAATTTCCCTCTTACACCCATCTCATTAAAAAAAATACATAAACTCCAATTCCATTCAATCTAAGAACATCCAGATTCTAGTTTTCTTTAGACTGATTTATATATGTCTACTATGCATGTAGCTTATAGGTACTGGTATGTGTTTAGATGATGTGAGAAGCGACAAACCTTACTTAATACCAATGGGAGATTTCCATTTATAGCACTGACCATGAGCACATTCTGTAAGAAGCAGTGGTCTATGAAACTGTACAGATTTTACTCATCAAACTCCAAGCGGGTCCTTTAATCCTAGAAAATGGTCCTCAGTAATATCATTATTTTTATTTAACTAATTGTTTACCATACCATTGCTAGGTAGACAAGCTTTGAAAAGAATATGGAATATAATATGCTAATATAAACACTCAAGCAGGGATAGTGTACTGATATAAACAAGTATCCTT
This sequence comes from Crocuta crocuta, assembly GCF_008692635.1. NCBI lineage: Eukaryota > Metazoa > Chordata > Mammalia > Carnivora > Hyaenidae > Crocuta > Crocuta crocuta. Next base: position 8,233,527 of record NW_027529174.1, on the reverse strand, counting down.
CATTCTCCAAGTATCTGGATAGACTAAATAGGTATGAGACAGACACATCATTCTACAACACTAAAAATGCCTGTTTATTTTAACCTTCCCCCATATAATGGGAACATTCTAAGAAGTAAAAATACTATTTAATGAAAAACTCACCATATCTGTATCTGAGACGGGGCCAAAACTGGTCACGTAGATGTTAGTGAAGACTTCAGTAATACTGTCTGATATGAGAAAAAGAGATTAAATATAGATAATATATAATGAGAGCCACGGAAAGAGAAGGGGTCAAGTACATGGAGTGATTAGAAGACTGTGTGATATTTAGGGATGTTGCTCTTTACTTTCTTTTCAACCTTCACAAACAACAAATATTTCTATATTGTTCAATTAGTTTATAGGTTCCCACAATCATAAGTGCTAAATGCGTAGAAGTATTATGACATTCTTACTTGGAATCTACGCTGGATATGGAGCATTCTGTTTTAAACATAATTCTGAGACTTAGTAATATCTTAGAATCTATTTTCAATGAATTAATTTACAATAAATTTACTATTAACGCTGAAAAATAAAGTGTGCTTAGTATACTTACTGTTTGATATAGTCCTAAATTTTATTTTTAAACTAAATATTTCAGATGGTATTTCATGATGGTAGAGGTTTAGTTTGTAGACTGTAAATTAGTATATCTTCTTCATAAGGCATAAAAATGAATTGCTAATCATTAATAGTTCAAATTAATATAAAAAGCATAATTATTCAGTGGCATAAAAATAAAAGCAAATAACACACATTAATCACAATTGATTACTTCCAAACAAACTTGCCTTTAAATGTGCCCAGGAATGAAATGCTAAGATGGAATTGAATTAGATTCAAAAGTTATGTAACTTATTAACTGTAACACAATTAACTAAATTCCTCCTTTAACCAGGTGATTTAGATCTTTGTTTTTAAATAAGCCAAATGGTGATGGGGTAAAGGCTCAAAGAAAAGATTTAAAAAGAAAAATTCTTCTAGTGTATTTATACAAAAAACAGTAAGTCACTAATTTTTATCATCATGAATTGAACGTCTCATCTGTCAAATTTGTAATTTCACACGAATACCACAAAATATTTTTAACATCATACTGGACACTAATTCACAACCATGAAAAAGAGTAAACCAAGTTTGAGATATTGTTTCTACCAGGCAGAAATTAAAAGTAAAAAGGATTTTGAAGTAACAGAGTAGACTGAATATGCATCAAAAGGACTTGAAAGATAATAATCCGCATGACAAACCTATGAGGTAGTTTCTCGGTTATCATCTCACTATACATATGTACATCTCACTGATGTACATACAGAAAGGTAAGGAAATGTGTCCAGTGACCCATTGGGTATTAGAACCCAAGCAATCTGGCTCCTAAGCCCTCAGGGTAGACCAAAGCACTAACCACAGTCAACAATACATCTGAAACTAAAAATGTTTTCTCATTAACTACATGTTTCTATTTGCTGTAATACTCTGCACCAAAAACATATAGTGTTCTAAATATATACATTTATTCAACTTTATTATTTTTCTATTCTATTTTATTCCAAAAACTGTTTTCATGAAATTTTGCCACAAAAATCATGAGACACAAATATTTTTATGAAGTTAATTTTCAGCTGCCAGACACCCCAAAGACCTGAACAGGGTCAGGTTCATGGTCATGCAGCTCATCAGTCTCATACAGCCCTGTGCTCCGAAAAGCCCACGCTTAGTTTAATGTCCTGTTTTTGCTCTCTTGAAATTTCTTACTCATCTTTTGAATAAAGGGCTCTGCATTTTCATCTTGGACTAGGCCTCACAAATCACGTAGCTGGTCCTAGACTTGAATTATATATGCTACTAGAAAGAAATTATGAAAATGAGACTTGGGTTTCTTTGCTTTTTTCCTCTTATTCATACCGAATCAATATTGTCACATTTATTCAATACGCAATTGAATAAAACTTTAGTCATTACAGATATTGATTTAAAATGTTCCAGAGAAGAAAAACGTAAATGTTGAGGTAGTGTTCCTCCAAATAGAGGCAAGTGAAATTATTCTCCTTAGTCTGGAGTAGTAAAGTTAAAGAAGAGAGATGACAAAATATATGAGTATATTTATGCTAAGGATATGAAGAATATCCACTATATGCCAAATGGCAAGTAAAGGGTACAGAAGAGTGTTATCAGTCCCTTGTGGCTGTAGGGAAGTGCCAGCTAAGTATCCAGAGAGAGAAAATAAGATTACCTTCAAAGCTCTTAAGCAGTAAGAGCAACACCTAAAGACACAGAATAGAGATATGCAAAATTGCCTTAAATAAATGATTTCATGGTTTATTAACTTCATAAGCTTAGTTAAAGAATGTATGCACTGCAAGGGATATTCTCCTGCTATGGAAGTTCAAAAGAAGGCAAATCAGCAAGGCACACACTGACCATGAATACCCAATAGCTGTCTGAGATTGAGAACATGATTCCTGGTTGTTGCAAAAGAGTTGTAAACAGCCAATGTGAATCAGTAAAATATTTTAGTGTGATGACTACAGATATCTGATACACCTAACACAGTTTTCTAAGGTTCTATATTCAAAATGCTATCACTGATTAGGATTTGCCTTTCCACAAAAGAAGAGAGGGGGAAGAAAGGGGAGGGGAAAGGAGGAGAGAGGAAATGAGATTTTATGAATATAGGTTATTTTGGTATCTTGTGACACTAATATGTCAAGGTCCACAGTATCTTCTGGTTAGTTCTTGTTTCCCCATATGGATTTAGAATGGGGTTGAGTTGTGTTGCTAATACCTGTTATATAATATTCTGATTCACATGGACAGATGTCTATTAGAGTAAACACATGAACTGACAATCTGGTGGCAACCTGTGTCTCTTCGATTTAAGTACCATTAGTTACCTTCTCAAGTCCTGATCACATTGAGTGGACCCACCTTGACTGTCCTGACTCACAGCCTTCACATTGACTAGTACCTCTTTCTCTTCTGTTCTTAGTTGATTGCTTATCTGCTTTTAAGTCTCTATTTAAATGTTTTCTCCTCAGAGAGAGGTCCACTATACCTCTATATAATGTAAGTCTACTTCCCTCATTTTTTCCCTCTTACGCTTCATTTTTTTCATAGGACATTTTAGAATTTGCCATTATTTTTATTCCTTAACTTTTGTATTCATTTTTGTTGTTGTTTTTGTTTGGTTTATCTCCNATCTGCTTTTAAGTCTCTATTTAAATGTTTTCTCCTCAGAGAGAGGTCCACTATACCTCTATATAATGTAAGTCTACTTCCCTCATTTTTTCCCTCTTACGCTTCATTTTTTTCATAGGACATTTTAGAATTTGCCATTATTTTTATTCCTTAACTTTTGTATTCATTTTTGTTGTTGTTGTTTTTGTTTGGTTTATCTCTGCAACTCAATTCAGAGTCACGAAAAGGCAAGGACTATGCCAGTTCTGTCCACTATCCTGTCACCAGTGCCTAGCACAATGCCTGCCACATATTAGGTGCTTTATGTTTGAATTAACAAATAATTTCTAAATATAGTTCATGTAGATTACACACCTTTCCCCCAAATATTTCATCAACATTACACATGACCATGAATAGCTAAATGGGCACTGTCATTAGTGAAGACTGAGCCCAAACTGTCCACAGACAGAGAGCGGTTGAAAGCCTAAGGAATCGGATCCCAGTGAAGAAAATTTAAATCAAGTGAAGGGAAGAACAGACCTAGAGAAAGGACTATGTTAGTGGAAACAAAGATTTAACTGCTGATCAGTAACTGACTTTTTTTTTTAATTAATTTCTTTTTAATTTTTTTTTAATTTATTTCTAAGAGAGAGAGAGAGACAGCGTAAGCAGGGGAGGGTCAGAGAGAGAGGGAGTCACAGACTGAAACAGGCTCCAGGCTCTGAGCTGGCCGTCAGCACAGAGCCCGACGCGGGGCTCGAACCCACGAACCGCGAGATCATGACCTAAGCGAAAGTCGGACGCTTAACCGACTAAGCCACCCAGGCGCCCCGATCAGTAACTGACTTTTAATAGAAATGTATACCATGAGTTATTTAAAATATTTATTTATATGCTAAATTCTTGGCTTTATAAATGCCAACAGCATAATATGCCAATATGACATAATGTGCCATGATCTTCTATACAGATTTTTCCAAAGGCAAAACACCATAAAGTTAAATACTAGGTGCTTGAGGAGAAAAAACAAATGTATGTAGTAAATATTAAAGAAGGTGTGATCCTTAGGAACAATCATCAAATTCAGGATTTGAAAGGCAGCTATCACTGGGGAGAGAGAAGGAGAGAGAACCTGCACAGGGTTACAAAAGGGGTTTCTAATATATTCTATTATTTCCCTTCCTTTAAAGTTCATCTTGATTTTGCCAAATTCTAACATTTGATGAAGCCAATCATGAAATAAATCATACTATTCTCTGTACTCTTTGGAAGGTTTGAAATACTTCATATAAAAATAGCAAAAATGGCCCTGATGGGTATCCAAAATAAACACATCAATAGTTTCAAGAAGGGCTTAAATTCATTGATAAAAATTGTTCTTCCTTGAGTAATGAAGCATACAATAAAAAACCAAACTCACTTTTAAAAATCCTTTGCAAATAGTTAAGTTTTGTTCATGCAAACAGTTAACACGTGTAGGAAGGTGGAGTATCAGGTTGTAAAGAAAGACAGATGTTGTATCAAAAGAGACACAATGTGCCACAATGATGAGAATATTATCTCTACATATATGGCAACAGGGCATTCACTGAAGGAAGGTCTTTGGGAGGATGTTAGCTGCAACATAACATTTCTAGTACAATGCAGATTGAAGATAATGTATCCAGTTTGGAAGATGTTGCAGTAGTTAAAGGAAAGATAAAAACAAAACAAAATAAACATGACACTGGGAAAAGGAAAGTGTAGAAATCAAGAGAATAAAATTTGGGTTTTTAAAGTAGTATTATTTTTGTTTTTGTTTTTTTTTTAAATATTTTTATTCATTTCTAGGAGAGAGAGAGAGATACAGCGTGAGCAGGGGAGGGTCAGAGAGAGAGGGAGATACAGACTCTGAAATAGGCTCCAGGCTCTGAGCTGGCAGTCAGCACAGAGCCCAACGCGGGGCTCGAACCCACGAACCGCGAGATCATGACCTAAGCGAAAGTCAGACGCTTAACCGACTAAGCCACCAAGGCGCCCTTGTTTTTGTTTTTTAATATTTATTTTCAGGAGAGCACAAGCAAGGGAGGTGCAGAAAGAGGGNGCAGTCAGCACACAGCCCAACGCGGGGCTCGATCCCACGAACCGCGAGATCATGACCTAAGCGAAAGTCGGACGCTTAACTGACTAAGCCACCAAGGCGCCCTTGTTTTTGTTTTTTAATATTTTTCAGGAGAGCACAAGCAAGGGAGGTGCAGAGNAATCTGAAGCAGGTTCCAGGCTCTGAGCTGTCTGCACAGAGCCCAACGTTGGCCTTGAATTCACAAATTGTGAGATCATGACCTGAGCCAAAGTTGGACACGTAAAGGACTGAGCCACCCAGGGACCTCTCTTATATTTTTTATGATAACTTTATTGAGATACAATTTACATAATACAAAATAAACCCTTTTTAAAGTATTTAATTCAGTGAGTTTTAGTATAGTTAGAGTTGTACAACATCACTGCTACCTAACCATAGAACATTTTTATCTCTTCTTGCAATGCCTTTGTCTTGTTTTAGTATCAGAGTAATACTGGAATAACAGAATGAGCGGATAAGCATTCTCTTGTTTATTAAGGAGAATTTATGAAGTATTGGTTTTAATGTTCCTATAAATGTTTAGCAAGATTCTACAGTGAAGCCACATAAACCTATAATTTGCTTTTACAGGAGCTGTATATTATTGTTTTTAATTCTATCTCTTTCCTTTTTCAAATCTATTCAGATTTTATTTTGTTTTTTTACTTCTTTTTATTTTTAATTTTTTAAATTTTTAATATAGTTTATTGTTAAGTTGGTTTCCATATAACACCCAGTGCTCATCCCAGCAAGTGCCCTCCTCAATGCTCATCACTCAATTTCCCTTCTCCCCCACCCCCATCAAGCCTCAGTTTGGTCTCAGTATTTAAGAGTCTCTATGGTTTGCCTCCCTCCCTCTCCTTAACTATTTTTCCCCTTTCCCTCCCCTATGGCCCTCTGTTAAGTTTCTCCTGTTCCACATATGAGTGAAAACATATGGCATCTGTCTTTCTCTGCCTGACTTATTTCATTTAGCATAATTCCCTTCAATTCCATCTACGTTGCAACATATGGCCAGATTTCATTCGTTCTCATTGCCATGTAGTATTCCTAAATCTATACAGATTTTCAATCTTTTTGGAGCGAGTTTTGGTAGTTTGACTCTTTCTACGAATCTATCCAATTCACCTAGCTTATTTAATTTCACGTCATACAAATATTGCCTACAGTATTTTTGTAAGATCATTGCAGCATTACTTACAAGAGCCAAGATACTGAAAGCAACCCAAGTGCCCAACAACAGGTGAATGGAAAAAGAAGATGTGATGTATATAAAGAATGGAGTATTACTCAGCCATAGAAAAGAAAGATCTTGCCATTTGCAACAACATGGATGGACCTAGAGGGGATTATGCTAAGTGAAATAGGTCAGAGAGAAAAAGACAAATTCTGTATGATTTCATTTCTATGTGGAATCTAAAAAACAAAATGAACAAAGGAACAAAACAAACAGACTTTCAAATACAGAGAACAAACTGGTGGTTGCCTGGGGGAAAGGTGAGTGGAAGGATAAGCAAAATAGAAAAAGAAGATTAAGAGGTACAAAAGAAAAAAAAATCCCACAACAACAACAACAAAACCCACCTCCTAAAAGAAAATGATTAGTCAGGAAATTAGCCAGGAAGAAGAATCCAGAGAAGCAATGGAATCAAAAGTAGAGAAGAATATGGTGCCCCAAAGATTAAAGATAAGAGTTCTAGAAAGGCAAGTTACACCCCTATGAAGAAGGGAGTGATAGACAGTCACTGCTGCTGAGAGATCAAACAATCTGAGGTCTGGAATATTCACTGCATTTGGAGACATGAGGGCCATTGGTGGAGGAAAGAATATGCACAGAGGCCAACATGGAGTAGGAGAAGTGGGAGAGGAAGAAAAAGCTAGAGTGATTTTAAACAACTCTTAAAAGTTTGACTGTGAAGGGGAAGAGAACTCTGGCAGCAGAGGAAGGTCGGGGGGAAGGGGGAGGAAGACACAGTTCTTTGTTTGCTTATTTAAGGTGGAAGATGTTTGAGCAGATGGCAATACAGATGGAGGGACTGAGGTAGAGAGAAAAGATCAGTGACAGAGGAACATTCCTGAGAAAGCAGGCAGTGCATGCATTAAAAGAGACTGACAATGCATACATGGCCGGAAGGAGGAGGAGGGAATATCCTTGATTACATCGGGAGTGAACAGAGAGTGTGGAAATAAATGGAAGTAGGTTTTTAGGTCTGGTGGCAGGAGGGTAAAGTAAGTTACTGGAGAAGAGAGAAATGGTATGTGCAAAGTATCCGTGCATCATTCTTAGTGTAATAGATAAAGATTCCAGTAAAAAGTTTGATCTTTAAACAATTATATTAACAACATTTAAAAGAGTACCTATCCACAGAGGACCACTGTGGCATCTGCTGCCACTTTTGTGTCCATACTCCCTTGACAATGACAATTCTCCTAAGAGCTATGATTTTCTGCCGCAAGTACCTTTGATTCTCTGCTTGAGGGCTCTCCCTGGCTGTGCAGGCCAGACTGGAATTGCAGAGAAGCTTAGGATCCTGCGAACAACCATCAATCAACGACTGATGGCAGTGGGAGGAAATAGAACTCAGCTTTTTCTCTCGCTAAGTGGAGACAGCGCTAAGGCCTGTCCCACACCATTTCCTAGAAAACTCAGTGGGAGGGGGAACTAAACCCCAGGTGCCCTCAACAGTAACCTGCTCGGTGGCGTACCCTGTTTTGGCTCCTCTCTCTTCTCTGTGTCACTTAGCTGTCTCCTCTTCTAGTACCTCCTGGGACCACTTCCAAAGTTAATGCTTATCTTAGGGTCTGCTTCTGAGAGGAACCAAAGCTAAATGCAAAATTATTCAGTTATTCTAAGAAGAAAAAACGATAATAATGAAAGACATGGGAAAGGCATTAATTGTATTCACTGGAGCTAACCATCCAAACAATAAGCTATATTGTCTCTACCTCTCTAATTTGGATATTAACAGTGATATTAATAAGGACATGAACTTACAATACTGAGAGAAGAATCAAACTGTGGATGATATTAGATCATACTAATCATTTTGCTTATCAGGCATCATAAATAGAATGTCACACATATATTTTAAAACAAGTTAGTCACTGCTGTGTTTTACTTTAACTCTCTCAGCAACAACAAAGACATTTTGCTTTCTGGGATGATTCCCATCACACCTACATGTGCCATTTGTCATCATTCAATTTGGTTTAAGTCAACAAATACTTAAGTAACTTGAGTATAAGGCACTTAGTGTTCCCTATTAAAAGCTGAAGACTTTGAATTTGATAATACAGTCTGTTGCCATTCTACCACAAAGGAATTGTTGTACTTTGCCCAATACCTTTACCCCAAGAGGCACTCAATACATGTTTTTTTTTTTTTTAAAAAGAATGATGACCAGTATCTGGGGCACCTGGGTGGCTCAGTCGGTTGAGCTTTCAACACTCGGTTCTGGCTCAGGTCATGATCTCCTGGATTTTGGGTTCAAGCCGTGCATCTGGATCTGTGCCGACAGCATAGAACCTGCTTGGGATTCTCTCTCTCCCTCTCTGTACCTCCCCTGCTCGCTTGCTCTTTCTCTCTCAAAATAAAGAAATAAACACTAAAAACAGGGAGGGGGCACCTGGATGTCTCAGTTGGTTATGCATCTGACTTCGGCTCAGGTCATGATCTCCTAGCTCCTGAGTTCGAGCCCTGCATTGGGCTCTGTGCTGACAGCTCAGAGCCTGAAGCCTACTTTGGATTCTGTGTTTCCCTTTCTCTCTGCCTCTCTCCCACTCATGCTCTCTCTCTCTCTCTCTCTCTCAAAAATAATAACCATTAAAATTTTTCTTTAAATCTTAAAAAAAAAAGAACAATGACCAGTACAGTGCTACATTTGAATGGTCAGCAAAGTGCCTATAAAAATGCAGGATAGGGGGCGCCTGGGTGGCTCAGTCGGTTAGGCTTCTGACTTCAGCTTGGGTCATGATCTTACGGTTTATAAGTTCGAGCCCTGTGTTGGGCTCTGTGCCAGCAGCTCAGAGCCCGGGGCCTGCTTCAGATTCTGTGCCTCCATCTCTCTCTGACCCTCCCCTGCTTGTACTGTCTCTCTCTCGAAAATAAATAATAAACATTTAAAAAAAATTTTTTTAAATGCAGGAAGAGTTAAGAACAATAATAAAACCAGTATGTACTGTGCTTCAATACAATCGTTTTACATAATAGCTTTACATTTTGGTCTTTGATTCTTTGTGAGGATTTGGAAATTTTAAATTATCAGCATATACTGAATATATAAAATTGCCTCTCAGTGTAATATTCCTGGTGCTTTTTAATTGTTGTTTCTTTATACATTCTGTTTGCTTTTGTAGTTTTGTTTACCGTGATCTTTTCCTACTAATGAAAATACATTAATTTAAAAAGTAGCACCATTTAAGAATCCTGAACAAGAAGCAAGATGACTGTATGCTTATGAAGGGGATACAAAAAGTCCTCAATGAATAAACTAAATACATCCCACCGTGACAGTCACAGATTATGCTTTACCAATGAACCTGATTTAAAACCACTGGAGGTATTGTCTGTCCCCAACGGTTTGGGACTATTCTGACCAGACAGAACATTTGTAGTGCCTTCTCCCTCTTTGAAATGTCTTTTCTTTAATATGTAATGATTCAGCTTACTCTGGTGAGGAAGCTGAAGACACCTCTCTCCCCAAAGCACCACAAAAAGAAATCAAATAGGACAGGGAAGGAGAGACTGAAGACACATTGATTCCCATCAGTTTAGTGGGGCCATTTGGTACAACTAACAAATAGCTACTAAGGGTTTACTAACTACAGTTCAGAGACATCCACAGCCTGACAGACAAGGGAGAGAATGTTTCCGAAGGGAAGCTGAATGTGGTACCAGAAGTAATTTATGTTCCTCAAGGTAATGGTTCATCAAGCAATTGCTGCATGCTCGGTCTGGGCCTCTGACAAGTGAAAGACAGAAGATGTGCTCAAAAATATCATTTCTACTATTTCCAGCTATTCCCTTGTGAAAAGATTCTAGTGATGCCCATCCTTTCAAACTCTAAAAGATGACATCCAGAGCACATGGGATATACTAGAACACTCCCTACTCCCTGCTGACCGTGGAGCCTGCTGCTTAGGATTCCCTCTCTCTCTCTTTCTCTTTCTCTCTCTCTCTTGCTCTCTTTCTATCCCTCTAACTCATCTCTCTGTAAAATACAAAAAAATAAAATAAATAAATAAAGAGTCCCTAAAATAAAGAGTCTGGGCACAGGATATTATAAATCTAGTATTCCTGAGTTAGTAACCTGGAGCCTATCAGTTGTTCTTGAAGTACGGAGAAAAACCAGATTAACAATGAAGCTGTCAGAATTTAAAAATAAAAGCTACGCTCATATAAATTTATACTTTGCTCCTAAAATGCACATTAATAAGAAAGGATTCTCATATCCAATATACAGTAAGGATAAATGTTTATCTTTTTAAGATAATGAATTATTTTATAAGTCAAAATGAATTGAAAATTCTAGTGCACTAAGAAATATAATTCATATATATTACTAACATCATAGGACTGAAAAAAATCTTACTATATTCATTTTCTTTATTATGAAATGGTACATAAGTTAAAGCATGCTAGCTGACTTTTTTTATGATCATTTCACCATACCCACAGAATACTGCTGTCAACAGCAAAATAATGTTCACCTTGCAAAATAACTTCCTTTATTATTTTGTAAAAGGAAAGTGCTTAAATGTAATACAAGTATAACTGCTGAAGAACACAATCCAAACAATTTCAAAAGCTCATATTGAACACAGCTTTCAAATATTCAAAATTCTGCATCCTCTATTTCCAACCTTGGTAAAAGGTACTATGCCAGTTGTCAATCTCTTAGACTCAGTCTGACCTTCTTACTCATATTCTACATCTTAATCATTTGCTAGACTCTGTCAGTTACAATTGCTACATATTTACTGAATTTTCCTTTCATCCACTTCTCAGGCAATGACCTCTGGAATGGTGTCTTAGGCATCTTACCAACTCCTATCAACCCTCCATGATACTATTAGAGAATCAGTATTTTCCAAGTGGAAATTGTAATGTTTCTTCTCCAATCATCTGATCAACCATTTTCTCGATGACTCTCCTTTACCTAAAGATGAAGTTTGAAGATTACAGAATCGCACATAAGACCCTTCATGATCTGTCTCTGTCCACATTTCCATCCTCACCCAATGCCGTTCTATAACGCGAACCTCAACCATACAACACTCCATGTCATTCCCCTTCATTTCTTTTTTTGTTTTACACTTGCTCTTCCCTCTATATAAAATGTCCTCTCAATCAGTCCTTGTTCTGAAAAACTGAGCTCAGATAACAGTTCTTCTGTGAAGCCGTTCTTGCCATCCCTGAGGTATTTAATTAGTCTTTCTCTTGGTTCCAGGAGTTTTTACTCCTTCAAATGAAATAATCAAATCACCTTGCAACTTTTAATGCATGAGAAGTTATCAGATGGTCCTGTGTTCCCATCCTCTATTCACCATTCAACAGCTCCCAGCACTTTGCTTTATATAAGTACCACAGAGTGTCACAGATAATCATAGCATGATATAAAGCAACATGCTAACAACAGTCATTTACCATTCACTGTCCTCTCTCAGGTAATTTATGTTTTCTTTAGAAATATGGCTTAAGTAGGAAATTCATTTTGATCTTCGTGTTCAACTCTAAATGGATAGCAGATTATGATCAAGGATAAGGCCATACCAATCTCGACACACTTAAATATGAAATAAATAAAGTAATACCTTTATAACTTAGATACATTTTTCTGAAATAAATTACATGTAGGAGTATTATGATGATGTTAAAATTGCTGAATTACATTAATCGTAATGGAAAAATTTTTAAGGCAAACTTTTAGATTTAGATGCTAAAAACTGTTCATTTGCTTTTTTTTCAAGTAGAATGCAATTTCACATTCAAAAATCCAACATTTTTCATCTACAACATTCCAGAGTTAAATGCATGGGGAGCCTTGCTGGCAATATTACAAATCATTGCTATCTTTCCCTGAATCTTCTGGATCAGCCTCAAAAGAAACTGTACTTATAACATAGAGCTTATTGATATTCTAATTTGATGATAGTATCACTTTTCTTCTTAAAAAAAATTTGGCTTAAAGTAGCATAGAAGGAAAAAGAAATCTCCTAAAGTAATTAACTTTATCACCCATTACTGGATGCTATTTCCTGATGGCATGTGCATTGGAAAATATTATGATTACTCTACACTTAACCTATAATTAGGAACTTTTAGAAACTTATGTAGCAACCCTTAAGTACTTGTCCTATCTGTTGAATTCCCATTGTGTGGTAATAAAAGGAACTCACTGCCTATTAAGCATTTGCTGTATGTCTGGACCAGATTAAATTTATATATATTAAATATATATATTTATATTTATTATATATATAATTNCAGAAAACTATACAGAATGATGCTCAATTTATTCCTCATCTAGGCTCAATAGCTAATAAGACACAGAGCCACAATGAAACATTTTTCTCTAGCTTAAATGTTATGCTCATAACTACTCCAATAATAAAATGTCATTCAAAAATACAAAGATTTTTCATTTAGCTTAAGACAGTTTGGGCCGTCTGGGTGGCCCAGTTGGTTAAGCGTCCGACTTCGGCTCAGGTCAGATCTCACGGTTCGTGGGTTTGAGCCCCACATCAGGCTCTGTGCTGACAGCTCAGAGCCTGTAGCCTGTTTCGAATTCTGTGTCTCCCTCTCTCTCTGCCCCTCCGCCACTCATGCTCTGTCTCTCTCTGTCTCAAAAATAAATGAACTATAAAAAAATTTTTTTTTAAAGATTGGTATCATGAGTAGTGCCAGTATAATCAAACCATATATTTATTACACATCTGTCAAACATGAGCCTCAAGGTGTACATATATACAGAGATACAATAATACAGAAATAATAGTAAAAGAATCTGCCATCCAGTTAAGTAATCAGTACTAGTTTTATGCAAAAGACAATGTCATTTAAATTTCAATATGATGTGTATGTGACACACATATATTTTCATCTTATCATATATATCATAAATGTATCTTATCACGTGTATACATACATACACGCTATGTATGTGTGTGTCTGTGTTAGGTATATACATAGTGGTAGAACACACACATATATATTTTGGTATATATATATGTATATATAGGTACATAATATATATATAAATGTGTTATATGTATGTGTGTGTGTACACATACCAATATATAACTTTTGGTACTGTACTGCCCCCATAATGACATCAAAACACATATCACTCTAGCTTAAATCTGGAACTGGTGAAGACAGCTATATGTAGAAAGACAGAAAAATGAATAAATGAATTTTCTTTCTTCCCTCTCTTCTTTCTTCCTGTTTTCCTTCCTTCAAAATAAAACATACTTGAGTGTCTGTTACACTATGTAATTCTCTTAGATAAAAGACAACATAGTATGTGGCCATTGTGGTCTTGGAGGGAAAATAAACAAATAACTGGATTATTGTCCATGAAGTGTGCATAAATGGTAAACAGAATCAAACTGCTAAGGTGCGGTGTGAGGAAGTCGGAAATGGTAATGGTTGAGGAGACAGGAGGCCCTGTAGTTGACCTGGGAGTCAGAGGAGGCTTCTTAAGCCATCCTTTTTTTTTATTTTATCTTTTTTAATGTTTATTTATCTTTGAGAGAGACAGACAGAGTGCAAGCCGGGGACGGACAGAGAGAGAGGGAGACACAGAATCTGAAGCAGGCTCCAGGCTCTGAGCTGTTAGCAGGGTTTGAATTTAAGAACCGCGAGATCATGACCTGAGCCGAAGTCGAACACTTAACTGACTGAGCCACCCAGGCGCCCCAGCCATCCTTTTATCTACAAAACATGTTTCTTTTTACTTATTCTTTTTTCTTTTGATGTCAGAACCTTTCCCTTCTATCACTTCAACTCATTTGATTACAGGGCTACATAGCTGCAAGCTAAGAAGAAAGGGAAGGTGTAATTATTATCTTTACTAAGATTTTTATGCTTGTGATAGGCCCCTTTGGTGAAATTTTAGGAGACTTGGATTTTTCCCAAGGAAGAAAATCTTAAGCAAGTAGATTACGGAAAAGAATCTGCACCTCAAAAATGAGTGCAAAAACCTGTAGTAGAAGGAGATCCAATGATTCACTAGATCTGAGAGAGATATGGGAGAATTTTTCAAAATTAACTATGAAATTAAAGCGATATAGATCTTTCTGGTGGTCTTTATAATTATTTTGGATGCTGCACCCAGATGTAGTCAGGAAATGCTCTCAGTTTAATTTAATTCAAGCTCCCAAAGTCGTCATTCTTTGCAATTCGCAACACTATTTTACTTTGATCCGTTCTAGATCTGTCCCTGAATCCTAATTACATCTACGTATTTTTCAGAACAATCAAAATATTTTTATTTTAGACAATGGCAATGTAGAGATACCAGAATTCTTTCACCATAAAAATGTTTAAAGTCAGAATATTTGAGAAGATATACATAGGTAACATGTTAAGACTTATGTATGAAAAACTGACATTTAAAATTAATGACTCCAGACCATATTTGAAATCAAAACTGGACTTACTATTTATTATTACTGGCTTTACTACAGCATACTTTTAATTTCTCAGCTTTGATCATATGTCTCACATGATATATTTCAATGTAAATGTTTAAGTTGCTTTATACCTTTTTCATTTGCACTTAAATTTTATTCTTTTTTCTTCTGTGCTCTGATACAATGTTATGAACAGTTGATCGCCATCCCACCCTAAAGTCAGATTCTAGCACCACTTCTCATAAAAATATTTGTAATATAAGTTTGTAAGTTGATACATTTGGGGTTTTCCCTGAAAATGATTCCCCCTGTTCACCCTTACTTATTCCTGTCGTTCCTGGTAGTTTTTTAAACTGCTGTTTCAACTCTCCAGACAGTTTTAAAAGGCAGCTGTGGTACAACCCCAGCTAACAGATCAAAGAGATTCGCCCCATGTTTGCCTTCACTGAGCTCAAAATGTGGGACTCTGAGCCCTTTGCTGGAAGAGCAGAGAGTCACTGACGAATGAGCCTTTGCACCTCATGCAATGAAAACACATCCGGTTTATTGTCATAGGGACAGTTACAGCTAAGTCAAGGTATTTCATTTGCGCCCTGATACTCTTCTTCACCCGCAGCTCTCCTGGTTGGAACTGACACTACATTTCTGAACTCTATTTACAACTGTTGAGTTTCAACATTCTGCTTATATTTGTGACTCACTGATTACGATGAAAAAACAGAAATAGCAAGTGAGCTACAGAATTTATTTTTCCTTTGGTCCTCCCCAAAATAATGTTTGCTTCTCCTCTCAGTGTGAAAGTTTTTATGTATCCCATCTGTAAGTGTTCACAAGAATATAAATCCAATGTAGAAATGAAATACATCATTTCCAGAAAATATTGTGGCAGTTCTCTTTAGTTTCTGAGGATACATCACCACATAAAGAAATAAAATCCCCTCTTGCCCAAGTAGGAGGAAATTTACAGACTTTTTAGGACTTATTTAGTCAGGTAATTTCATCCATTGTCCATTTCCATTGACTGCATAGTACTTGCCTCTATGTGGCCAGAAAACAGTGAGGCCAGATCACTACTAAGGCTCTTAACAAGGGAGACTATTTTCGGGGCGCCTGGGTGGCTTAGTCGGTTAAGCGTCCGACTTTCGCTTAGGTCATGATCTCGCGGTTCGTGGGTTCGAGCCCCACGACAGGCTCTGTGCTGACTGCCAGCTCAGAGCCTGGAGCCTGTTTCGGCCTGTGACTCCCTCTCTCTCTGACCCTCCCCTGCTCACGCGGTCTCTCTCTCCTAGAAATAAATTAAAAACAACAACAACAACAACAACAAGGGAGACTATTTTCTACAATCAAGAAGGCTGTGGGCATCCATATTGATTTTGGAGAATGTCTGTAGCAAGTGCCCAGATCAGACAACTTGATGAGAGATGAATAGGCAGGGCTGGGCCTAGATCAAGCTGTAAAGAAGTTTTCTCTGAAAGGCCTTATTATTTTTTCACGCCTACTGTTTTCTCTGAGCAACAGAGTTGTCCCCATACAACTCAAAGGTTCAGCCATTATTTATTCAGCACCAACTTTATGCATATCATTTTCACAGCGCTGTGGAAGATGCAAAGAAGCACAAGTGAGTTCGATGTTATTTTTTAAGTGTATAAAACGAGAAGCTACAAATTTTAAGATAATCATTGTATTATAAGCATTCCAGATGCTTAGGCCAAGACCTTGAAATTATCCTTGACTTTCATTTTCCATACCCACATCCATATGTGAGGAAATCTGTTGGCTCTATCATCAGAATATATCCCAGACCTTACCACTTGTCCACCTGTGATCCACCCCGTCATCATCTCTCACCTGGATAACAATAATGCCCTCTTAACTGGTCCCCCAACTCTAACTTTGCCCTCATGTAGTCTCCTTTCATCGTATAACACAGAGTCGATATAAGACATAAGAAAATGGCATCTTGCCATGTTTCTCCTTGGAATTCTGAGATTTATTACCTATTTCACTTAGAGTAAAAGCCAAAGCTCATATGATGTCCAACAAAGCCCTAAGTGATGTAAGCCATCCTCCCCATTACATACCTCACTTCGTCTCCTACTAATTTCCCCCTTTATCAACTTGGCCTGCTTGCTCCGGCACACTTTCACCTGAAAGGCTTTGAACTGACTGCATGCTTCCCCGTCCTAAACTTGCTCTTTTCCCAGTTGTACACATAGATGTCTCCTTCGACCTTCTTCATATCCTCATGGAAATGTCAGCATCTCAATGTGGCCAATACTGATGACTCTATATAAACTGGAAAATGCTCTCTTACTCCCAGTTTCCTCACTATTCATGTCCCTGCTCTAGTTTTATTTATTTGTTTATTTTCTCCATAGTATTCATCACTTATGGCTAGACTATATATTGTACTAATTTACTATGTTTATTTATTTCTGCTCAATTCACAAAGATGTAACCTTAGGAGCAGGAATCTGTTTTACCATTGATGTATTCCAATGGATTAAAACAACTCCTGAATACTTATTAAATGAATGAATAAATTTATGGAAGAATGAATAAAAAATAGCTATCTTTTACTGAATGCATACTATATGCAAGTGCTCTGCTAAGTATTTTGCATACATTACCTTGCCTCTTCTCATAAAACCCTGCGAGGTAGGTACTATTCTTCCTCTTGACAAATGCAGAAACTGACATGGAGAAAAGTTTGTTACTTGGGGCACCTGGGTGGTTCAGTCAGTTGGGCATCGGAGTTTGGTTCCGGTCATGATCTGGTTGCTTATTGGTTTCAGCCCCACACCAGGCTCTGTGCTGACAGCTCAGAGCCTGGAGCCTGCTTCAGACTCTGTTTCCCTGTCTCTCTGCCCCTCCCATGTTCACTCTCTCTCTCTCTCAAAAATAAATAATTTTTTTAAAAACATCTAAAAATATTGTTACTTGTCCAAGATACACAGCAGGTAAGTGGCAGAGCCAAGACTGAAAGTCATGTCCAACTCTGAGACTTTGGATGTTAGCACCGTGACAGGCTGAAAATAGCAACTTGATTCACTACTCAGTTCTGCATAATCATAAGCTCTGTTAGGTTAGGAAAGGATTTAAGCTTTGTAGACTGAGAAGCAGAAAGTGATTATCAAGAGATATGTTATTCCCAGAGTCTAATCCTAATTTACAACAATTTTCAAAACAAGATACTGGCTCATAATTTTTATAGAAAAAGGCAAGAAAAACAGCAGGCACACATGTGATTTTTAATTTGTTAACCTTTTAATTCATTTCCTTGTATCTTGATTCTCAGTTTTCTCATGGGAATTATTCCCAAGTTTCTCTAATACTTAACCTCTGCTCTTGACCTTCAATGAATCCAATACTTATAGCTTCCCTCTTCTTGTGCACATGATCTCATTTCAAATTTGAATTTCCCATCCAGTTTTGCTCCATCCATGTCAGACCTGGCACCACCTGGGTCTTGGATCCAAAATTCCTTGGAGGAGGAGAAGCCTGACTATAATTAGGCACACCAACTCACTGGATACATACCTTACAGGCAGCCATCAACGGAGCAGACTCTTAATATGTGCATTCTGATAAAAATATCCCGGTCTACTCCCTTCGGAGGCACCCTCCACCCACGCCAACACTTCATTTTCTTTCTCATTTGCTTGGTGAGTCATATCAGTGCTGGCAATTTGTATTAAATGCTTCAATCCCAATTTTTTGCTTTCTTTTTTTTTTTGCCAGTATTTTCTTAACTTGAATAGTCCTTATAACTGCAATTGTTCACTTCTTATGGTAGAAACAGGGAGGAATGTATGGCAGTCAATAGACTCCTACTATTTTCAATGCGCTAAACAATATTTTTTTTAGGATTAAACATCCATCATGCTTTAAAAATACTTCAACAGATTGTCTTTCTAAATGGTGCCTTAAACAGCAGTTGTCCCTTCCTTTGCAAGCTCAGTGAAGAGATAATATATCCTTTGGGGTCAGGCTATGCTCCATTTTCTCCCCAGTAGACCCTTTAACTGCAAATAACTTTTCTTAAATGGATTCTTAAATTTCTTTTTAAATCAAAGTTATTATTAAATTAAAGAAAATAAGAGAAGAATTGTTACGTGTGCAAAGCATTCACTGTAGCACTTCCTGCAGGGTAGCTCATTTAAATATGCAGGATTCCTGATTTTCCCATTGCCAAACATGCCCCCTGAGCACAAGAACCCTCAAACAATCAGCACGATGCTAGCAGCACTACCAGAACACTATTGGAAGAAACTACATCACAGTCTAATATGCTACCAGTTTTCTGCCCTGTTTTCATTTCTTTATAATTTTGTGCATCACTTTAAACCATAACTAGGTCAATCAGAATGGCAGTTCAACAGTAAGACTTTTTAAGGCTCTTTCTAAATATACGCTTCATCAGCTTATTAGACCACTTGGAACTAAATGTGGTTACACTTTTGTTTACATTTCTCTTCCATTATTCTCATAATGGCACCAATGCATTGCCTCTTCCAAGAGTCATGAACACTTCTCTCCAGCTTCATTGAACCTGCTCGAATGTAACGTCTCTTGCTTCACGTAAGCCTCCAACGTCATGTCCCTGTTCACTGCTAGTTGGATCATAGCCCTCGGTGCCCCAGCCCACATCAATTGCATAAAAGTATACCACTTACTTCCGAATTCAGCTTTTAAGCTCCTAAAATCAAATTCCTTGACCACTGTTCTATGCTCCTCACAAAATGTTAATAGTTCTGGAGTTCCCTAAAAATCAAATCTGCTTTCCTTTGCTCAATTTGTAATCTCTTTTCCCAAGACCTCTGATTTCTGATTTGATCCTGTCCAGTCCTTCTCTGTGAATCTGCCAAAGCCAGTCTGCTAGTTAATTTTCTGACTTTCTTGAAATCTCCCATTCAAAAAGCTGTTTGCTACAGAATCTTCACATGCCTGACCAGGTACAAAGCATCCTCACAATTATCTGGGAGATACAACCAAACCCACTGAGCAGAAAGTGACCACTGCTTTCCAGCTTCCCAAACTTATGGAATCGAACAGCTCCTCTCCTTGATGTTTATCAGGCATTCACAGGGGCTGGTGGCAGCTGTATCAAAATAAGTATGCCTTTGAGAGATCTGGAATCTGCATATCCAAATCACGGAGACTTACATGAACCCTGGGTCTGCAGAGATTGTCACAAGACAATCAAGGACAAATCTAATGGCTTCAGAATTAGCATATTTTAATTTCCTAGGGAGGCGAGAGGATCAAGACAAAACTGCTGCCCTACGGTGGTTTGATCTAGTGTTAGACAGAACCCTTATTTCTCACTCCTCACATTTTCATGGACCTTCTCTTCCCAAGTGGAAGTAATATTGAAATACCACTTTTAGTTCCATTGCTGGTGAGGACGGCATAATGTACAGAGATGCTGAATCACTATGCTCTACACCTGAAACTAATACAACATGAGTGTCAACTAAACTCAAATATAATGATGATGATGATGATGATGATGATGACGACGATGATGATATCCAAAGAAGCATACTGGGGAGGGGAAGGAAATAAGAAATAACATTTCCAGCCCCATTCACTACTTATTCATACCTCCCTGAGAGGGAAGTAACTTTTATGACAAGTGAGGTTGGGAGAAAGAATTGAGTATAGCAGCTCGGCCACCTTCTCTGGTTTACCATCTACCTGTCCCAGGAGAGCTGTATCCTGTCTTCTTTCTTCCCGTGACAAGCACACATCAGGCATAAGCCTGACATCTAGAGACAGAGCTGAAAGTGAGTTGACAGTGTCTCTTTCTGTTTCTACTTTTGGGGGCTTCATACACATGGAACAGTGACCAGGAGTATGTGTGTGCATCATCAGGCCTGAGTACTCCGTGGGGTGAAGTATTAGGGAGAATGAAGATGACCAACATCTAAGCCATATTCTCCAATCTAGGCTCCAACCAGTAACAAATCTGATACTCCGTGCTCTTTATGTCTAGGTTTTATTTGAGTTGGGATTTAGGATGGGAAAAAAAAAGAATCTTCATACTGGCCTTATAAACCCTCAACAGCTGGCAAGGAGCAATTATACATACTTTTCACCCCAAATGTGAAATTTCACTTGATTAGTGTCTCAGTTTCCTCAATTGTGCAGTCAACTAATATTTAATGAGCACATTATAAGTGCCAGGTGCTGTTCTAGGGTCTGAGCACACACAATGACAACCAGACTAAAGTGTCTGCATTCACAGCATTGTCATTCCATAAAACTGAAATAGTTGTATGACTTATGGTAGGTATGAGGATTAAGTGGGTTAGTATATAAGATGCACTTACAGGGAGCACCTGGGTGGCTCAGTTGCTCAAGCTTTCAACTCTGGATTTTGGCTCCAGTCATGATCTCACGGTTAATGAGATCAAGCCCCACATTGGTCTCTATCCTGACTGCGCAGAGCCCACTTGGTATTCGTTTTTTCCTTCTCTCTCTGCCCCTGATCCCCCTTAAAATAAAACACACACACACACACACACACACACACACACACGATACATTTACAGTGGTGCCTGGAGCATTGTAAGCACTCAGTAAGTGATGAAGATGATGATGATACTCTTTCCTTCAGTTAGGGAAGCAAGACCAACCCTAACCGAACAATCCTTGCTACAAATGCATTCTTTTTTCTCTGTGATTATCTCTGAGTTTCAGAGCCCCAGGATGTAATGATGGTTCTCAGGTGAAAATATCTTATAACTTCTGATTTCTCAATTCCACTGGCACACCCTATGTACAGCTCTTCAGAGGATACTGTTGTTTAATATGCCATGCTGTGTCAGAAGAAATATTTTTCTGACTTTGAAAATACAAGACTTTCATTTGGCATGTGTGTTTTGTCCTGCAACATTCAAGTTAAACATCCTATATATATCATACTTTTAGTTAGATTGTGGTGGCAATATTGAAAAAAAAATATTCTCTCATAGTCTCCTTAGGACAGTACAGAGCTGCTAAATAAACACACGGCCATGTGGTCAATGCAGATGTTGACAAACAGAGCTGGCATTTCTTTTTCTTTTTTTTTTAACTCATGATCTAGGATTTTATGTAACTGTTGAAGGAACCAAGCAGAAGTATAGAGAAAGAGGGAAGGGAGAGGAAAGGAAGGGAAAAGAGAGAGGGAAGGAAGAAAGATACTTGGTAGGTGGGCAATGGTGAAGATCCCAATAAGGCCTTTGTACAGGTACTGGCTCATTCAAGTTGTTTTTGCCATTGCAGAGACAAGGTCATTAGATTTCAATGGATTTTCTCTCCTTCCGTCTCACAAGCTTCATCCCAACCACAGAGCTCAGCACCCTGTGGGCCTCCTGCCACCCACCCAGCACTTTTGCACACAGCACTGGTATTTCTTTAAGAGTATTCTAATTATTATCTCAGTTCACACATTGGCCAGTCAGGGATTGCAGACTTAGTATTTGTTGGGTTGGTTGTAGTATAGAAATGGCTATACTAACACACTCCTGACGTTAGGTCCGCATATAGCCATGTTCTCCCATGCAACAGGTCTAGATTTGTCTCAGATGGAACTGTATGCATACTCTTCTCTCAGGGTCCTTTTATCTACACACCATGCGGGTCTTATGTACTAGCTTGGTTAGTTGTTAGAATCTGTCCATTTGGATTCCTGTTTAACCGTCTGTGATGGATCTATTTATCTCAGC
This sequence comes from Crocuta crocuta, assembly GCF_008692635.1. Classification (NCBI taxonomy): domain Eukaryota; kingdom Metazoa; phylum Chordata; class Mammalia; order Carnivora; family Hyaenidae; genus Crocuta; species Crocuta crocuta. The sequence goes on along the minus strand of NW_027529174.1, from coordinate 8,210,868 downwards.
TACGCTACTGTTCGGTATAGAAGGACTGACTAATTGTTTTCACAGATAATGGATTAACTATCAAACACAGCTCATTTCCTCATCCATCCGTTCAACCACTAAGACTCATGTCATTATTTACAAATGCTGTGATCTGCAATTTTGTCTTCATTTTGAAACAGGAAATCAAAACTTGGGAGAACTTGAATATTGTAGTATACATGGGGTCATAGAGATAATAAGTAGTTGAGGCATTCAACAAAATATGTTCCTCCTGACCCAAGGTCTATCAAACTACAGACACTGTCTGCAGAATTTTGTCAAAAATTGGCCATTCATGTTTTAAAGTCTAATGAAAATCATTCACTGAAAACTTAAGGAGGAACTGTGGAACAAATTCTTTATGAGACCTAACATTCTCTGATATATGTCTCCAGTTATATTCCAAATTTAAGGAAATATTCTTAAACTACAACTTAATGGGACTTAACGTTTCTGATACTTAAGAGCCCACTTTTCCTTGTGGCCACTCATTGATATTCGTTATTCTTAACTCTGTAGGACCCAAACAAAGGCAAGGGCAGTCCTGTCGAATATAACCGATAAGTGTCCTCTCCTTCAAAACTCGGTTATGTGCTGTATATGTTAAACAACATATCTACAATTGCCCGTTTCTAATATATTTTTAATAAACCAAGTAATATTTGGAAAACATTTGATGAGCTTTCTGTTTGGAATTCTATTTTTTTTTCAAAAGTAATTATTTTCAGTATGGAAGGACTCCTCACTTAGTGACTTTTATTTTCACATTATAATGCAGTGGTAAATGACCTTAATAGCAGTGAGATCTCCATTCACATCCCTTAAAAGATAGGGACGGAGAGAAGAAAACCAACTAGTGAAAACAAGAATCCCCTCCTTCTGTCCTACCAGTTCTGGGAGAAATAAAACTGGATACAATGCCTTAGAGCTCTTTGGGAATGCGATACATTCAGGAAATCCAAAAATAATAAAGACGGCATTCCTTGCAGCTTGAAAAAAGAAACTCCATTAAAAAAGAAAAAAACATTTTGTATGGTAGAGGTTAACTTCTATTCCATCCAACATGAAAAGCACAGTTTAGAAACAGAGCTAGATTCAAAAATCTTTAGATGGTATCATCACAACAAAACCATAAAAAGCTACTAAGCAAATGACTTGGGATTGTTTCTTAAGTTTTAATGACTAGTTATAAGCATATGCCATATGGTTGCTGGTCATTATTAAGAAGAGAGAAATTCAAGTCTTAGCTGACTCCCATGCAGTGAAGCTATGGTTTGCCAAAGGACAAAGATGAAGTTAAACCGGCTTATTCAATTGTTAAACATTTACTGAGTGACATTCTATGCAGGGTGTTGTGCTCAGTGCTGTAAGGATAAGACAATCAAGAAGACTTAGTTACTAGAGTCAAGAAATTCATAATCTTCTCAGGAAGCTAAGGCATGTACAAAAATAACAGTAATTCAGATCTTTCCTATTTAAGTAAAAGCAAGCAGTTTTTTTCCACCAAATTTGCCTAAGTCAAAATCCTTTGAGCCATCCTTGGCTCCTCTAGTCTGACAAGTTATATATGCACTAAATATAAGACATATCTATAATCAGGTGTTTTAGGAAATGGATGAAGCAGCAATGGATAAGATAAATGATAAAGGATGGATAATGAATATAAGGAATGAAAGAATAAAGTACTTCAAAAGGCCTGAAAGGAGACAGGTGGCAAAGGGGGTGTTAAAAAATTAGTGGAGATAGCTAATAGATAAGCATTAATGGGCACAGCTAGGAGATGTTTACACCTGCAGAGGTGCAGAAGGCGTGAAGCCTCCAAGTTAAGAAAAGACTTCAGCAACGTGAACACACAAGGGCAGTTACATCCCACCATCAAGAATGAAAATGAGAGCAAGAAATACCTATATGTATTGAAGGAGAAAGAGAAGTGGTCATCAGAGAGAAAAGAGGCAGAAACACACGAATACTAACATGACAAGATAATGGCCCACTGGAGAATATATAATGACTTTTAACTAACTTAAAGATCAATTTAGCAATGGAATGCTTAAAGAAAAAAAAAACTTTATTATATAGAATTTCTAATGTGCAGTAGTTTAGCCTTTCAGCTGTACAGTTAATATTCTGAGTATATTTTGTAAGATATTTAATAAAAATGCAAAGCCATTAACAATCTTAAAATGGTTTCCAAAGACATTTATTCAATATAGGCAAGGATGATAAAAACAATCATTATGAATTATCAATAATGCACTTTAAAACTCAGTCATTTCAGAATATGTCATTTTATTCAGATGAATGTCAATTCTGAGCAACAATAGATATCTAAAAAACATTACTGAACCTCATTCAACTTTTCCAGAACAATTTAAAGAGGAAAAAAGCATTCACATATAATGGCTTAAAACTACAACACCTAGCACTGGTAATTTTGTTACATAAAAGAATAAAATGAAATTTCTTTATCTCTTGCTAAGGCTTCATAAAGAAAATATTTTGAAGATCACCTCAATGTCCTATCTCATCCTATCCATGGCATGATATCATCTCCATGAAATGTCCATTCCTACACAATTATTGGACATGTAAGATCCCAAAACTTGGAATCAGAGAAATCTCAGTTAAAATCAGAGTTATATACTAACAATTTTGTCAACCTGTGCACATTACTTAAATTGTATGTGTTAACAATTTTCTCTCAGGTAGAGTTTAGAATGCTAATCTCTCACAGTCTTTTTATAAGAATTAATTGAAATGGTGTTTATAAAGTATATTGTCCAGCAGAGTTTAAACAATTCTTAAAAATGGCATATTTTATTTTTTAATTTTTTTACATTTATTTATTTTTGAGAGACAGAGAGAGGCAGAGCACAAGTAGGGGAGGAGCAGAGAGAGAATGGGACACAGAATCCGAAGCAGGCTCCAGGCTCTAAACTGTCGGCACAGAGTCCGACGCAGAGCTCGAACCCACAAACTGTGAGATCATAACCTGAGCCAGAGTCGGGCACAACAGATTAAGCCACCCAGGCGTCCCCAAAATGGTATATTTTAATTAGTAATAGGAATTGTATTAATTTTATATTGCATAACAAATTATTCAAGCTTGAAACAACACAATTTCTTAGTTCAGTAGGTCAGTAGCCCAGCTTGGTGCAATTGTGTTCTCTGCTCAGGGTCTGAAGCAGAAATCAAGGTGTCAGCTGGGCTATGTTCCTTTCTGGACATGAGGGACAGATCAGCTTACAAGCTCATTCAAATCGTTGACCAAATTCAGTTTCTTGCAGGTGTAAAACTAAGCTCTCCATATCCTCTCCAGCTGCCATGTCTCATCTATAAGCAGCTGTCCACGTTTCTTGCTATGTGCTCCACTCCATCGGTGGAGAATCTCCTTCACATTAACTCCCTATCCTGTTTGAATTCTCCCTGACTTATCCACCTCTGACCTCCAGAACCAGACTTAAAGGGTTTGTAAGATTAGGTCAAGTCCAAGTCCACCTGAAACCTCTCCTTTCTTAAAGGCCAAGTACCATACCAAAGTCTACTGATGAGACTGATAAATTCACAGTCCCAGGGATGTTAAAGGACTTATAAAACATGCTACAGGAATAATGAGGGACATCTTAGAATTCTATCTACCACACTGGTTGTGGTAATAGTCCTAATAATTGTCTATTGGATTATGCTTTCAATTATTTAAAAAAGTTATCTTTTTTAAGTTTTGAAGAAATAACTAATTAGGATTAGAAGCCTAATAAAACCCTTATGTTGCCATACCAATTTAATGTTTACATATATTTATACACAGGATATTTATGGGAGTTTGAATTTCTAAAGAAAATCCAGAAGAAACTCAACTACCTTTTACCTGCCAGCTCATGTTTTCCCAGAAATACTTTTATCTCCTGTTCCGTAAACATAATCTCAAAAGCCAGAAATTCCTTTTCATTTAGTTCCAATGTGTGACAGGAAATCTATGTGATTCATAGATTCTGACAAACTTCAAAAGTTTGGTTCTGAAACAAACTTCTGGAAAGGAACCCCATAAAGGAAAAGTTTAATCACAGCTAACCCTCAGGTAAGTAAAGATCATCCAATTTCATGAAGTCTCTTTAAAAAATAGCTATGCCTGCCCTATTTTTAAAGGATCTCTCATTTAAATTTGTTATTTCCTAAACTGTGAACAAATATCCATGTGATGACATATTAGCAAAAATCAAAGGGCAACTGGGAAGTTGGCCACCAAGAAACACCTACCACACGCCAGACATGCTTATGGGAACATTACACACATAATTCCATTGAACCCTTTTTACACTGCCGTGAATGGCAGTTTTTTTTTAAGTTTATTGATTTATTTTGAGATAGAGAGACAAAGCACGAGTGGGAAAGGGGCAGAGAGAGAGTACCAGGCAGGCTCTGTCCAGTCCGCACGGTCAGCACAAGAGCCAGATGCAGAGCTCCATTTCATGAACTGAGATCATGATCTTCGCTGAACTCAGGAGTCAAACAGTTAACTGAGCCACTGAGATGCACCAATGGTAGGGTGCCTATTTCATACCTATTTTACCCCGAATAAACTGGAGTTCAGAGAAGGTAACTAATGTATACACATAAATAGAATTCTAAAGCCAGAATAGAAACCTAGGTTCATCAGACTCCAAAGGCTGATCTCTTTCCAAAGTATACTACACTGCCTCATAAGATTAACATGAGCCAAACAGTGGGAAAAAAAAAAAAAAAGCACCTACACCTAAGAAAAAGACATCTTGCATGTAATAATCCTTAATTTCTTTGGCTTTCATAGACTTATACCTTCTTCACATGTCATATTCTTTAAATTTAATTTACAGTTTATTGCCAGTTAAAGTGGAAATTTATACGAACGATCACATTAATTGCACAAATAATCTAAGTACCGATATACTATGTATCAGATAACATTTGGATTATCTACCTAAACCACATGTTCTTCTCGTGTCTTCTTTAGCTACTCTTGGGCATCGAAACAGTAAAATGTCTGACTCACATCAAGTAAGGGGTAAAACCAGCAAAGTGAAAATCAAAGATTCTGCCTTGAATTCACCAATGCCCTAAGAGATTTTCTACTAATAAATGTTCTTTCTGTCTCTTCATATCTAAAGCCAGATCCAAGCCCAGGATGTATGCCAAAGTCAAAGCTAAGAAATGTGATAATAAGAACCCCAAAGCGAACAAATGAGTAGTGTTGCAAACAATCCTTCTCTCCCCAGAGGTACTTACTTATCCAGAGGCTAATGGTTGCACAATTGTAATAAACAATGACCTCCTGACATCCAGAGCAGAGATATTCTCATTGCTGTTCAGCACCTTTGTTGGTTTGGGGAGTTCTTTTTATTTTTCATGTTTATTTATTTTTGAGAGACAGAGTGGCAAAGCATGAGTGGGAGAGGGGCAAAGAAAGAAGACATAATCCAAAGCAGGCTCCAGGCTCTGAGCTGTTAGCACAGAGCCCAGTGCGGGACTTGAACTCAGGAACCATGAGATCATGACCTGGCTGAAGTTCAACGCTTAACTGACTGAGCCACCCTGGGGCTTAACTGACCTGAGCCCCAGGATTTGGGAGTTCTTAATTTCTGATTTGAAGGCTCTGGAGAAAGATGCATCCATTGGAATTCCCACACTATCACAAAATAATTATGTGACAAAGGGCAAACATTTGGCCTCAGCTCTCTTTTTCTTATTAGGAAAGTAAGGGTCATCAAATTACCTACCTCGTAGGACTAATAATGAGTATTAAATCATAGGTAAAGTGCTTAGCATATTATCTATTACTCAAAACACGTTAGATATTAGTAGCAATTTATTATGATTAGCAATATTTTATAATATTTAATTAGATAGCCTCCACAAGACAATTGAGAAATGTAAATAGACTGCATAAGCTAATAATGGTTTTTGTGTAATCTTAACATAGAAAACCATTTTAGACTTAGGCTACCCAGCTTTTTGAAATACATTTCTGCAGTTTTGCTTCTGTTTCTATCTTATGCAACTGGTGGCTCTTTCGGAGCTTTGCTTTCAGAGTTAGAATGCAGTGCCCTGTGCACTACAGACAAAGGAACCCACTGAGTCTTTTGCCCATGACCACTGCTCAGATGGTCCCCAATTCAGTAACAGCAAGGGCTGCTGAATTAGTCTACTTTGCTGTATTAAGTGCAAGATCATCCTAATGGTTCTAATTTCATGTGCTAAAAGGTCGGCATAGCCACTGAACCCAACCAACACTGTTTCTAAGAAAGATGACTCATTGGAAGGGGTGTCAGAAGTCTAAATCACTCAACATTAAAGATAAAACTGATTGTTAAATGCCTACAATGTATATGAGAACTGAAAATAGGTAACTATCCTAAGTAAGGATGTGTCTCTGCATTTTTATGTATATGAGTGTTGGATTCACATACGTTGTCATTGACAAATAATGAATTCTAGGTACAGTGCCAGCCACTGAGGACCTAGTAATGAACTGGAATGACATGGCCTCTGTTCCTTGCCCATTTAATTCCACTCTTCCTGGCAATTACTGTCACAGAGGTTTCAGATTTCAGGCTAACACTTCAAAGACTATCTCCTCTTAAATACCTGCAATTCAGGCTATGGTTTTACAGCCCAAGTGGCAAACCTCTTTATTCCTGGGATCTGGCGGAGGTCCTGAAGGCACTTCAAGTCAATATGTCAAAAAGGCATTAACGATTATCTAATAAACATACTGTGTATGTCATACACAAAACACAGTTCATAAATTACATATCTTGAAATAAGATCTGACCTGTGCCACCAAACAGTCTATTATCTGTCATTACTGGAGATGGGTTGCGCTCTGAGAAATGGGTAATTCTTGCAAATTGTGGTAAAAATGAGGCTGCTAAGGATCTTCCATTCTACTTCTGAGTTGTACTTCCCCTCTTCCTTGAAGTTAAGGAGTCGATATGCCTGCCTTTGAGCAGAGAATCTGAGCAGAGGTGAGGTGACATAGTGTCACGTCTGGGCGCAACCTCTAAGCAACAATATGGGCCTTTCCCTGACAAAGCGACCAGCAATATTTTAAGTGGTGTAAGTCCAGCAGCCTGAGACCTTAAGTGAGGATGGTGTATCAGATGGCCCAAACCCTGCAGACCCATCCACCCTCAGTGAACAGTGTTAGGTCGTGAGCAAGATGAATGAGAGAGAAATAAAATGTGATGTTTCAAACTAAGAGTTGTTACTGAAGCCTAAACCAGTTAATTCAGACTAATACACTTAACAAACAAAAGGAGGTCTCTGACCCTATAAAACAGAGCTAGCTCAGAACAGTGGTGCACAAAGGCCTCTCTTGAAAGTCATCGAGGAAAATGCTACCAATCTCATCTGGTAATGGACTGATCATACTATACACCTTGACTTCTCACTTTATCCAGAAGAGCACCAACAAAGTACTATAAGAGAAAGAAGAAGATAACCATGATTTTTAAACAGAAACTTGAAGACACAGGATTCAGTCCAATGAGTCCATAGAGATCACCTACATCAGAATCGAGAACATTTGATGAAAAATGCAGATTCCTGGACCCACACCAAAACCGATTAAATTTTTGAGGATCTGCTAAATTTGTATTTAACAAATTCCCCAACGGATTCCTTCATAACCTTTATAAAAATTCCTGGTTTATGGACAGAGGCTGTAAACTAATAATGCTCAGGTGTGTTTTCTTTGGGATACACCAAGATTTTATTTGTTTTGATTTGAATTAGAACTGGTTGCCCTTTAAGTATTAAGAAACTTCTCATAAAAACTGGTATTCCCAGCTTTTGAAAACTAATTGGAGTATATGGCAGCTCTTATCTAAAATACATATAAAACCCAGCCACTTTTGCACAAGGCATGCATGTGCCTCAATTCTCATCTCCATAATGTCAACTCATTCTTCTATTTGACCTGCCCAAGGGAATAATAGAATTTGGTCCCTTTATTCTGATTTCTGACTGTTGTGTTATATAGACTGGAAATTGTACTCTGGAAAGGGAGAAAAAGGAAAATCATTGAAGAATGTTGAGCCGAAGAATTACACACTCAAAGTTAACTAAGAAATAAAAAGCTGGAAATATAGAAAATGGAATAGGGCTACATTTACATACTCAAGTGTTTGGGGTTGGGGGGGCAGCACATAATTTACTGGCCAGGCAGGTAACCTGACTGAGTGACATGAACTAAATGAGATCTCTAGCTAAGTGTGAAGGCCATACCTCCTCCATTTGGAAAGCTGTTACTTAGTTTCAATTGCTATCATCAATTTAATTTCTATTTCAGTTTCTGTCCCAGGAATTTCAGCCTGGGCTCACCAGATCTGCGATTTTTAAAAGAGAAGACAGTAATCCACATTTTTATTGGAAATGTCCTGACTGCTAAATGCTTTAAGTGATTATTTATTTTAAACCAAAAAATAAGCCAATCAATCAGGTTTTTATCTATTAGGGGACAGCAGAATCAGAGCCAGGAGACTGGAAAGAAGTAAAGAGAATGTGAACAATTGTTCTCAGTGGATTTTAGCCTTTACAGATTGACAAATACGGACTCCATTAAGAACTACTGGACAAAAACCAGTTTTAGGTGACAAAAATTCAAATTTCTTTTCTGGAATTTAGGAAATTCATACAAAAGGACACAGCTTATCAGTTCATCATTAGTTTGTCATCTATTCAACGGGTGCTATGATTACCCTCTGCCTCCTAGAAGCATTACATGTGGTACTGGAGCCAGAACACAAGACGAGGGGTCAAAATGTTTGCCTGTAGAGATTTTAGATTCCAACAAGTGGGACACTGAGTTACAAAACAGTTGATTCATGTTTTGCCGAATATAGTAATGGATGATTTGTTCCATAGAGATGTGCTGTATGAAAGGGTGGCAGTCATGTAAGAGTGGCATCTATGTTAGAACCTGAGGAAAGGAAAATGTATGTCCCCAAGAGAAGCAACAGCCTGTGTAAAGGTCCACAGACTAAGGAAAGCCAACTGTATTAATAAACAAAAACTGAAACAAGGAGAGTGAATCAAAACCACTTTGTGAAAGGTAGTAATTAATTGTGAGAAATGAGGACAGAAAGGTGATCAGATGCTAGAGTCTGGAGAGACTGACTACCCTACGTGCTCTAGACTTGCTCCTGAAAGTAGCCTGTGGTCACAGAAGGGACTTCACCTAGACAATGACAAGGAAATCCATGCCAAAAACCAGCATCAGAATCAGAGATAGTCTACATATGGGTCAATATTTGAGGATATGAAATTTAATGAGAATGTTCTGAAAAAATCATTAAGGTGCTAATCAGTAGGTGTGGAAAGTAAAGAACACTGCAAGGCACATTTAAGAAGAGAAAAGATAAAGAGAAACCAAAGAATGAGACAGACCAAGAAGGGTAAAGAGACCAAGAGGAAAGAGTTTCAAGAGAGGGTAGATCTATGAAATCTAACCAAACACAGAAGTCAAAGAGGGTGAGCCCTGAAGAGGTGCCACCGTTCTCATCACTTACACAAAGAGTGCAGAGCAATGTTTCGGAACGTAAACAGATATTGGTGAACACAACTTTGTACATTTATTGCTACCTTACAGTAGCAATCACTTCCTAATCAAATAGCACCCAGCTTTAAGAGAAGCTCTTAACTGAAATGGTCATGCAATCGAACTACCTAGTTTTGTACCAAGTCCTAATTGCTGGCAGTGGGCAGACCAAACAGCCTTTGTGCTTTTCTTGGCAGGCCAGACTGGCGAGGTTTAGCAGCCTTATTCAGCTAGCTTGTATTCAGGCTGGTACTCTATTTCTCTACACTGAAGAAAAACATTGGTTTTAGATTTCTGTTCCAAGAACCTTATTTTCTACTCTATTTGCCTTGAAACAAGACAAAAGATGAGAGAAATTTTAGATGGAAGGGACATTTCAAGTCTCAGCTACAGTCTCCCCATCTTTGTGTTGGAGAAACTGAGACACAGAGACGTTAACTGGCTTGCTCAAGGTCATAGAGTTTTTATTTTTAAAAAGGGTTCTTTTTAATGGTTTTTGTGCTTTTATATACTGCTTTGCCATCACAGACTCTTCTGATCATAGCAGAGGCCCTTTCCCTCTCAGTGTCTTTAAAATTAAAATATAATCAGTTATTTAAGAATTTAGGATCCTCCCAGTTTATAATCTTGTCTCTGTTAGGCACTGGAATACAAGCCATGTATAATATTTTTAAAGGAAATCACACTTTTTTCTGTCCAAAGAGAACATTTTGAAGCATCTTAAATAGAACATGCAACAAGTAGAGAGCTCTATTATTTTTTTTACCCTGGAAATTACACCCATAGTAAAATTTTATTTACCACAATACTACATTAAGGATTAAATTAGTTCTTTTATAATCAATTATTTATACTAGCTTAGTTTACAACCTTCATGTTAATATTTTTTCTACAACTAGTGAGTGCTGCAATATCCAACACATTCAAATATCACCATGTCATTGTCAGAGATTAGTGTTAATTTTTCAATAAATATAAGGATATGTTCTTACTTATGGAGTAGGCAGAATTAAGGTATACTCATAGCTAAAGAAAAAGATTGCACTTAATATTACTCAGCATAATCTGAGGAATCAATGGTCAATCTAATAACTTACTAGAAATTTTATAAAAGCATACCAGAAGGAATAAATCTATGATTATACTTTGGATTAAAGATAAGGTTTATCACCACAACCTTTAGAAACAGAAATTATGAATGTCTCATTGTCAGAATGAAGCATAACAATAGTAACAACGGCAGTAGTAGTAATAATAATAATAATCATAATCATAACAGCAACATTTAATGAGCACTTGAAGAAGGTCTACATTGCATTATATTCTTTACAGATACCCCTAATGTTGTACAATATGGTAGCCATAACTGAGTACTCAAAAGGTAGCCCACAGACCCGCGGGTATCACATGGGAGCTTGTTAACAAATGCATCTTGAGCATCTTGAGCTCCACAGGGACATATGGAATCAAAATCTGCATTTTAACAATCACTATCCAAGTTATTCACATGCAAATTAAAGTTTTAAATACTTCAGGTAAATCAACTCATTGGAACTAACATTTTCCATTTTATGGAGCAGGAAATTGAGGCACAAAGAGATTGAGTAATTTTTCTATTAGCATCAGTAGATGTGACAGGCATTGCTAGAAACATACTGAATATCCAACACATCTTTCTAATAATCTCCAATTTTCCCAGATGCTCTCCTAGCTTCAAATAGCAACCAGATAAATGTGCAAATCAGCTACAATACCGAGGAAGGTTTACTTTTCTAATGAAAGGAACTAACAGAGCTAGTGCCATCCCTCCATTTTACTCCAGCCTTCACCATGGATATGACAGCTGGAGCTGCAGCAGCCATCTTGGGATCATGAGGTGACAGCATAAGGGCAGAAGCCAATGCTAAGGAAGAGGAAGTGGCAAAATAAAAAAAATCTGGGTTCTTGAAGCTCTCGATGCCATCACTTAAGAACTCAGTCTTTATTTGAAGCCATAAGACCTTCGTGAGGAAAAACTGACCCCCACTGAAATCACCATAGATGAGTTTTCTGTTAGTTTCAGATGAACACATCCTTAACTGATAAAGGCTATAATAATATTCTTTCATCTATATTTTATTGTTTTGTTTCAACACGAGGAAGCAAAGTTTCCTTTATTTCCCACTGGCATTAAATCTGCACTCTAAAAAGCCACTTGGAATTACTATATCTTCTAATGTCTTCAAACAGAAGTTTTTAAAGTGTGATCTGCCCTCTCCTGACCGGGTGGGGAAAATTATAGAAATGACAGGCCATAAAACAGTACCCTAAAAGGAAGGGATTTGATGAAGAGACATGTGCTTTCCACTCCACTAACTTTCGTATTCACTCACTTAAACATGCACCTGCCCACTTTCTGTATCTGCTGAGGGGTTTTGCTTAACCTCCCAGCTGGTCCAAGGCAGCAGCAACAGCGGCAGAAATTGCAGCTGCCCTCTGCACCTGGTGGCAATCAGATGTCTGAGAGTAAGATGCCTGTATTAGAAGCTGTCACCAAAAATGACAAAAAAGTCTAGATGGGGTGTGGCAGAGTCGAAGGAGAGTGACAAAGGCAGTGTAACACACAGAACTGCATCGAAATGTATCTATTTCTGAGTCAGCAGCTGGGTCCCAGGGGATGTTTAGTCACCCCCATATTTCATGGAGAGTAATGTAAATCTTAAATGACCCACCCTGCCTGCTAAAGTTATGAGTCATTCCATCAGCTCCGTGGCAGCCAAAAATACCTCCAAGAGCCCTTCAGATTATTGGGGAACTTGACAGAAGGAAAGTTGAAAAGAAGTCTGCCGCAGCAACCAGCAACCATCCCGTCACAGTTTTATCTGCCTGATCCTCTCCTTTAAGAATTCAGACACTGTTACTCGAATTTATGTTTCAAGGATAACAAGTCAATTTTTTAAAATATTTCATCTATTTTATTTTTTAATTTTTTAATGTTTTATTTACTTCTGAGAGAGAGAGAGACAGTGTGGGCAGGGGAGGGTCAGAGAGAGAGGGAGATAGAGAATCTGAAGGCAGGCTCCAGCCTCTGAGCTAGCTGTCAGCATAGAGCCCAACGCGGGGCTCGAACCCACGAATCTTGAGATCATAACTTAAGCCGAAGTCGGACGCTTAACTGATTGAGCCACCCAGGCGCCCCATATTTCATCTATTTTAAAGGGTGACATACTCAAATATAAGGACCGCTAATCGTATGGTTCCATATATAGCTTTCTTGTTAGTTATCTTTGATCCTATAATTCTGTTATCATTATTAAGGCAAAAACTACTCAAATGATGAAAGGATAACTTAGTTTTAATTTTTAGCATCAAGGGACTTGCTGTTCTCCCAGTAATGCTCCAATGATGACTTCCTTTAAAATGGCTCTACATTCACCCCCATTCCTTTATAACATTTTTGCCACCTAAAGCCATCCCACTTACTCTCTTAAAAGTGTAAAGTTTCTCTTCTGATATCTGCTGGACGATTCTTTTGCTGTTCTACAAGGCACAATCATCAGCCTCACATTTTTTGCTTCGATGATTATCCTCTCACATGCCCTAGATAACTAATTAAATCTACCCTCCCCTATCCACTCTACCTGACCTGAACACCAGCCTGGTGATTCCATTTTCTTTTAATTAAGACTTTCTCTCTCTTGGTATCCAAACTTTAATCTTCCTTGTAAACCTGGCTGGCATTTTACCCCACTCTGTCCTTTTTTTGAGAAATTGGAGAGTTTATGTAATCGTTGTAACAAAAATGAGTTTGTTCCACATTTACCCTAATTTTCTGACTAGGGCAGATTTGCTTACTTTCTATTGTAAAGGCTTCTAAAGAATTCATAGAACTGAATACATTTGGACTCTCCAACCCAAATATCTGAGTAGGAAGTCAACGCCTTTTGTTTCAAACGCTAAAATCTTCTTATGAGGAATAAGAGGTAAAGTGGACCCTTCGCGTTTTTCTGAAAGTCCCTCATGAGGTTCCTCTTCCTCTCCACACCAATGCAAGTCTGGAGATCTTTTCTGTCCCAGAAAGCTTTTTAACATAGGCCATTCTAAAACCACCTGACCCTTTTACCTTCTTAATGAAAAGCAAATGGTTCCCAAATACTTACTAAAATAGCATAGGTATCTCCACAAAAGATAATCTAAATATGGGTTTGGGGATGCTATTAAAAGATATTGTATATGAGTATATACACAGTTTTATATTTTTTAATTTACTATTTTATGTGAGAGACAGATAGACAGAGACAGAGACAGAGAGAGGGAGAGAACACAAGCCAGGAGAGAGATGGGGGGGAGAGAGAGACAGAGAGAGAGAGAGAAAGAGAATCTTAAGCAGCCTCTACATTCAGTGCAGAGCCCAATATGGCCCTGGATCATGACTTGAGCCAAAATCAAGAGTCAGACGCTCAACTGACTGAGTCTCCCTGGCGCCCAAACATTTATAATTTTTATCCTCTCTTCAACCTTCCTTAACCTTGTGACATAACTCTACTCTTCTATTCAGACACAAAATCCAATGGTACTACTCATTATATCATATCCTGAAATATCCCCCAAATCGATTACAATTTATTAACCACCTCCACAAAATAGTTGAAATCTCAGTACCTTCTTTTTGACATCTAGTTTTCCTATGGGCACTATACCAGAAGAAGAACCATACTTTCTCGCTTATTGCATTTTAAATCAAATTGACAATGCCCTAACTAAACATATCCTCCAAAAATGTTGAAATACTTTTATGCAGAAAGAATGTCACCACACATGTTCCTGGAATAATCTTTGTACTATATTTTGCATTCATTCCCCTAAAAAAGAACTAGCATCCCAAATAATAAAGATACTTTTTAAAATAATGCTCTTATAAGAGTACTGTTATTTTTAATTTTATGTGAAAACTTTTTTTTGTTTTAACATACTTTACATATTGAAATAAACAAGAAGGAACATAAAAAAGATAAAATGGAAATCAACATCACAGCTTAAGTCAAGACTGAGATCGACTCACATTTTTCTACATGCTAGTTTTTCAGTTGATTAAAAAGGTATAATAAAAACATACAAAGATATCAAACTACCAATGAATCAAAGTTACTTAGAATGCCAAAAACCAACGGAAATTTGAGAGATCTACATATTATGATAAGTGATATCCCTAATTTGATGAGGTTCTATATGAAATACTTTCAGATTTAAACATTAGTTGTATTCTTATACATTACTTTTAAATGAAAAGATCTGCACCTCAAGGGATAAGGGTATTTCAAGTTAACAACAAGTTTTCAGAATTCTGTGTGGTGTCAGGACCATTAAAAATTCAAAACAAATAAACACTCATTACATTACACATCATGTAATTTATTTTTTCCCCCACAGAAAATGTCTATTTTTTGTTTACCTTATCTCTAGATCACAATTAAGGCAGAAAGAAAAGGTTTTCTTTTTTTTCACAAAGAGATCTGAGAAGGGGCCCCTGGTTGGCTCAGTTGGTTAAAAGCATCCGACTTCGGATGCCTCAGGTCATTATCTCATGGTTCAAGGGATTGAACCCCACATTGGGCTCTGTGCTGACAGCTCAGAGCTAGGAGCCAGCTTTGGATTCTGTGTCTCCCTCTCTTCCTGCCTCTCCCCCACTTGCACTCTGTTTTTCTCTCTTTCTCTCTCAAAACTAAATAAACACTAAAAATATAAAAGAAAAAGAGAACTGAGAATTGTTCAGAAATTTCAGCTATTTTGAGGGGCGCCTGGGTGGCTTAGTTGGTTAAGCGTCCAACTTTCACTTAGGTCATGATCTCGCAGTTCGTGGGTTCGAGCCCCGCATCGGGCTCTGTGCTGACTGCCAGCTCAGAGCCTAGAGCCTGTTTTAGTCTGTGACTTCCTCTCTCTCTGACCCTCCCCTGCTCACGCTCTCTCTCTCTCTCTCTCTCTCTCTCTCTCTCCTAGAAATAAATAAAACATTAAAAAAAAAGAAATTTCACCTATTTTGAGAATTAACACTTACCTTACTACCTCTGAGAAAGCTATTCTTAACATAAATACCCTCAACACCTCTGCTACAGACACAGAAAGATATGTTCTCTGCATGTTATACTCTTCTACAGATAAAATTCTCAGTCTGACAGCAAATATACCCCAAATCACTCTTCCCATTATGATAAAAGACATATGTTCAGTAAAGAAAACATAGGGTGATTATATAGTATTTTTAATTAAGGAGGGAAAGAAGAAACCAGTGTTTAGGACACTTGAAAGGCAGAAAGCCCCCAAATATGGTGTGATATGAATTTCTGCAAAGTTTGGGTCTTATTCATCAAAATATTTCCAGCATTTCAAAAAAACCCAGAAAATACTTGGCCCTTAGTAAGAAATACTTGAATGCATGAATCATGTTATAGAGATAGAACTTGGCCAACTCCAGTTATAGTACCAGAAAAGTGATTTCTTACATCTCTAAACTTCAATAGCATGTTCCTATAATGAAACATATGCTGTACTATTTCAAGCTATTTTGAGAATCATAGTGTATCTACTTCATCTGTCCTCCAGGGGACTTCAACCACCAGAGATGAAGACTTCACCCTATACCTCTTTATATTCTGCAGAATGCCTGGCACATCATCAGCCTTCAATAGACATGTATTAAGAAACAAAATACTAGAATAATTTAATTTGATTCTTTCCATGTTAACACATTGAAAAGTAATGAATTACTGACTGGCCAAGCTGTTCACTTGGCCACCTCCACTACCAATATAGATTTCTACAATATGATTGAGCTGTAGCAATCAAAAAATAACACCAAAACAAATGGATCGGTCATGCTTATGGTCCAATTTCTCCAGTGTGTTAAGGGGGTACAAAGAGAAACACGGATTGCACCTGAGCTTAAATGCTAGAGAGGAAACGCAGTGAGTGAGAGGCATGCTTGTGTCTGAAAAAGCAAAAATAACAGTCCCTCAAAATTATGACTGAGGGCAACACTTTTCCAGCAGCGATGGTTGAGAGAAAAAATTGTCGTTAACTAAGTGTGCTTTAAGTGTGCTTTTAAGGCTAAAAGCCTTATTTTATGAAAACCTGAGCAGTATTCTCTTGGTCATGCACTTTGGTGATGTCACCATGAATTTTGTTGGAGAAATGGTGTTTGGGAAGAAAACACCACCATCCAATCCAATGCACACCATTGCTGTCAATCTATCTAGTTTGCCCTTCCTAAAAATAAGTCACATGCTGTGTACCTAGTTCAAATAACAAACCAAGAAATAGTTCTGCAAAACTTCCTCAATCTAACCATTTCTGAAGATGCCTGTCTTGGTAACATTCTCTACCAGGGAGTGGACCAGCAGCACAGCATTAGAGGGGGTGTGCAGAAACGCTAAGATGTTCCTTGGTCTTGCCTCATACTAAAAAGAAAATCCAGAAGCCTGTACATAACATTACTATGCTTCCAGTTTAAGGGAGCATGCGATGTGATGAAGCCCATACTATTTCCATGCCAGAGGGACAGCACTACAAACAGACCCCAGACAAAATGGAGGGAACTGATTTTGGAGGTCGGACCCAGAGTTTCCAGCCTCCCAATAGTACCCCAATTCAGGCAACTAGTACCTTTCTGCTTTTTGTGTTTCGTGCCTCCCACAAGATAATTTTAAATAAACAGAAAATGACAATTGATAATGGTCACTTACACTTTTATCAAAAGCTCTTTTACACACTTGTGTGAAATCTTCCCAACTTATTTCTATTTCCTCATTCATGAAATAATCAAATGCATTGTTCCCTGTGATCTTTAGGCAAACTTAAGTGAGTGGAGAAGACAGTGGCCAAGACCATTAAAAGACTCTGGAATCTTCTTTTGCCTACAGCTGATTCTGAATGATATCCTACTCCAGCACTGCAGGAAACCCCAGCAGCCTGAGTCAGAAGGGAAGTAAGATAAGCTTCTCAGCTGCCTTGAGCCTCTTTGGGAACATCAGTCCCAACCAGCCGCTGAATGACAATGCCAAACATCACAGCTTTACAGAGAAGCAGAGGCCCCATTACTAAAGGCATTCCCTCTGCCTCCATCTGAGACAAGAACTTTTTAACACACAATCTCTCTTTTCCTGCTCATCTTGCAATCCGCTTTTCCCCTCCCCCACTTCCAATTCTACGTAGAGATACCAGACTATTCTTTGTGCATTCTTTCAGTCCCAATGGCTCCACTGCCTGTCACTTCCTAAGATACTGTCAAGCATCAGACATATACTCTGGCTACAAGGCCCAGATATTTGCTATTCAAGTACCCAGCATGGTAGGCAGATCAACATGCTTTCAGTTTTATATCCCTAAAATCATCATTAATGTTATATGGCAAAGTTCTACTCTGTAAATATATCTTTTTCTCCTATCCGCAAATTTATTACCATGCACTGATGATGCCAAATTATTATATGTCATGATAATAATTATACAGAGCAATACATATGTCATCCTTCTTCTGTGACTGGTTTTGTTTTCAGAGATTCTGTACATATACAAAGGTGTGTCTACAAGTGAAACTAACTACATAAGAAATATACAACCTCTCCTTTCTTTAAAACTGGGTTATGTGTGCTACAAACTTATCATTTTTGGAGAAGTCATAGCTTTTATAAATTAAATGAAACACTGAGTGATGCCCTCCATTGCATTCTATTGTAACAAGAGCAGCAATAAAGCATGTATTGAGTTCTTTCTCTGCTTGCCATATACTGTCCAAAGGATTTAGATGTAAAAAAAAAATTAACTCCCAAACAAACCAAAGAGTCACATATTTTTACTCCTATTTTACAAATAAAGAAACCAAAGCAAAGAGAGACTGAGTAGCATGCTGAAAGTTTTATAGTTATTTTATAATGGCAACAGAATTCAAACCCAAAGGTGTTGGTATCTTAAGGCATTGATCTTAAGCATTACTTTATAAAGTAATCCAATGCTATTTTGAGGACAGAATCCCTCTTAGGTTCTGGGACAGATCAGATTTTTCTTTATTAAACTTTCCCACTGAATAGCCTATATTTTATTTCTTATAAATTCGAGAGTAGTAAAATCCATTGAAACGTGTTGTCGTCCATCTCTTTACAGCCTGAAGGTAAATATACAAGAGTGAAGCTAGAAAACTCACCCTCAGACCCTAAGCCTATGATTTGACATCATATTTTCATAGCTTTAAGCAGAAAGCTTCTTCAAGGTTTCAGAGTATAAAACAAGAGTACAGATAGAAAATAAATCTATCTAGACGACCTCTTCGAAACAGCTTTTCAAAATGCAGTTAAGCATGGTACTCAATCTAGATTTTCCAGATTGAATCTATAATTTAGATACCAAGCCTTGTCATTTCTAATAGTTGTCACTGTTGAGCATTGTGGATGCTAGCTGTCATAAATGTACCAGGCCTGTCTACACATTCATCTTTCTAATGACCCCATAAAAATTGGCCCAAAAAACAAATGCTGTTCTTTTTATTTAGTTAACAATTTGAAAGCTTATAGAATATAAAAATCCACACTGGGGTGCGATACTCCAAGTTGTTAGCTCTGATGACTAAAATGAAGACAAGAGGAAAAACTGATTCAGTTATTAGTTCTAGCTAATCTCAATGTATGGTGTCAGTAGATAAGATGTCAAGGCAAACCCATCTCAGGTTTACAGACTCACAAAGAATTAAGCCTACCAAACGCACAAGACCTAGCAACATTTTCTTGGCGTGTTTTCAAAGAACACTACCTCCTAAGATGTTTTTCTTGAAGAATTCTCCCTGTACTCCCAACAACACTAACACTTATCAATTGTATGTCACATTATGTTCTCTTAAGAATTTTCATTTACCCGAACCACATCATATCCTTGTGAGATATAAACAGAATAGGTGGATCCTCACTTCCCTTTTCACAGATGAGTAAATTAAGTCGCATATGGGATAAATGAATCACCCCAAATCGCACAGTTCAAAGGCAGAATCACAAAGAACAGGAGTCAGGATTTGAGTAACTGGGGTTATAATAGCTCTAATTCACCAAGATGTCATCCCAAAATATGCTGATGCTAATAGTGGAAGGTCACTGTGTAAATTAAGTGATAACTGTTCCACTGATTTTAAGGATAAGGTAAGTTCTATAGTTGATTCTTTTCATGGTAGCACAGTAAAAAATAATAATAATAAAATACATGAATAAAATTAAAATCCTTCAAAAAATATTTCAGTGCTTACCATATGCCAGATCCTGTTCTAGATGCTGGGATAGATGACGCACCAGTGAATCAAGCAACAAAACTGACAAAAATCCCTGACCTCAATGAGCCTACATTCTAGCAAAAGAGCCAAAAATAAGCAATTTCCATGAAAGTAATAAAGAAATAAATTACTTTATATATCAAAATATAGTAAGTGTTGAGGAAATAGAAAATGAAGCTGGGTAAGGGAGATTATTAAGAGGTAGCCAGGTTCTGGTATTTATTTGTTTGGTCAGGGTAGGCTTCATTGAGAAGGAGAGATCAAAAGATATCCAGGGAAGAGGGAGCAGCCAGAGGAAAAGCTCCAAAGAGTACCCTGGTGTGTTCAAAGAACAGAAAGGAAGCCAATGTGACTGCAGCAGGGTTAGCAAGAGGGTGAGTTGTGCGAGGTCAAAGAAAGAATAAGGAGACAGATCATGCACGGCTGTGGAGATGACCACAAGAAACCCGATTTTTACTCTGAATGAAGTAGAAATGACTGCAGAATTTTGAACAGTTGAGTGGCATAATATAACAAATTTTAAAGAGACTCTTATTCATCATAAAATACTTTAACATTTTATCACTCAATGTATTTTTTAAATTTTTTCATGTTTATTTATTTTGAGAGAGAGAGAGCAAGAGCAGGAAAGGGACAGAGAGAGAGGGAGGGAGAGAGTAAATACCAAGCAGGCACCACTCTGTCAGTGTAGAGCCCCACACGGGGCTCAATCTCATGAACCACAAGATCATGACATGAGTCGAAATCAAGAGCCAGACGCTTAACCGACTGAAGCACCCAAGTGCCTCTTTCACTCAATGTATTGCATCATCTTTATCATATACATGAATCTCAATTTACCTTCCTCCTCTCAGGATAAAAAACTATTATTGCCATTTTCCCAAGGAAAATCCCAAGGCTCAGAATGTCTAAGGAACTTGACGAGGGTAAAATCAAGTAAGTGGTCGAGCCAAGTGAAAAGAACAATTTTTTTTAACTTGTAGTCCAAACTGATTGTGCTTTCCTATATACTGATTTGTGTTAAAGTTATAAAGGAAAGAAAATAATAATTGAAATTAATTATCTAGGTTTTTCATCAATAGAGATGTTCTGTTTGATATATTAAAATGGAATCAAACCCATTTTCTCCTTTTTATTAATTTCTGGGACTTAACGACACAAGTAATTCCTTTGGACTTTCTATGTGAAATGACATATGAACAGGCAGGCAAAGAGTTTTGGAAGCAGAAGTAATCATAATAATAATGTAAATTTATAAGTTTCTGAAAGTCTTTTAGGTACTGTTATTTATTAATTCTCTACCATATGCCCGGCACTGTGCCAGCTTCTTAGCATATATCATACTATTTAATATTCATCAAATGCTCTAAGAACAAGATGAGTAATCACCCTCTATAGATGACAGATGTGGACCCAGAGAGGTTAAGTGTTGAAAGGTCATAGGACCACTCACAACAAGAGCTGGGATTGTACCTAAATCTTCAAAATCTTAAGTTAGGTCTTCACTAAGCCCCATTACCTCTCCGCAGCACACTACCCAACATATTATCTCAACATTCCTAAGTTAAAGGTGAGCCCAATATGAGTAACCCCATTTTACAGATGATTAACTGGTCATAGAAAAGTTAATCAAGCAATCAACATTTATTTGATGGCCACAATATGCAAATCAATATTTAGTTGCTGAGAGTAGAGAGGATTTATGATGCAATATCTTGCCTCAAAGAGCTTACAGTGTTGTTAAGGTAACAAGAGACACACAAAAAGGTAATATATAATCCAAGATAGCACATAATAAGTTCCAAATGAGATATAGAGCTGACAACTGCTAAAGAAATTCAACAAAGAGAAAATTGAATCTGGGTGCTTCAATTCAGTTACGAAAGATCTTTACTCGAGGACCAGTGTTGAGGTGGTCTTTATAGAAAAAGGGTTTCGATCATCAAAGAGGATGAGAAAAACACTTCCAGTGAGAGGAAATAATACGACCAAAGGCCAAGGGAACAGATGTGAATGGATTATCAAGAGAAAATGAACAAATGCATTTGAAGTGCAGGATAAAAGGGAGGAAAAATAAAAATGAAGCCAGGAAGTAGAATGTAGAAAACCCTGCTTGGCAAATTAAGAATCTAAGTGAGGAGGGAAGAGCTAGATCTTTGTTGAATTCCTACCATGTGGCACCAGCTTCATAAGCACTTTTTGTTTCTAGAATTCTCTCAACAAGCCTATAACGCAGAAAGGTAGGTATATCGTGGCCATTTTACATGAAAAACAGATTATCTGGCCAAGAAAAGATGGGGAATCAAGAAAAGATGATCAAGAAAAGACAGGGATGTGCGGAAACCATTGTAAGAATAAAAGAACAGTAATGTGAATGGGAGATATTAGCACGTGCCCAATATCAGAGAAGGACTGAGGAAGACACTAGACAAGAAAAGCCACTTAGTCTATTGCATTACCTCAATAATACAGTGACAAGGATCTATGTTTGAGTGGTGACAGTGGAAGTAAAAAAGAACGTAAGAGATATTACAAAAGAAATATGAAGAGCTAAACAGCAATACCCATGTCCTGAATCAGGTAGTTTCTGCTCCCCAACCACATACCCACAGTGTGGATATTTCTTCTAAAAACTCACAGAGACAAAACCCAAGGTCTCAGTCAAATATTGAGATTTTTGACAGCGCATAATTTACTTTAAAAAATAAAATCTATGACTTGGGAAAAATGTCTGCCTTAGCATAATCTTCCTCATAAACCACCATCATGAATTAGGATAGACTTATGCTTGGCAATAGTTCATTTTCACATGCTAACATGGAGAGTGATTCCTTATATTCATGCTCATTAGACATATTAATTACTAAAGAAGTATTATTTTCCATTTAGTTTTTTTTTTTCCTTTTAAAGGTACCTCTCAGGGATTCCAAGAAAAACTAATAGCAATAAATAGTGTATTATTTAACAACAAGTTGGGTCTTTCCTGGCTTTTTCTGACTCCTGGACAATCCAAACCATACACTGGCAAATATATATAGAATTAACAATAACCTACTTTTTTCAAAGAAAGCATTCACATAAACATCTAGGCATCTAGTCAGTACACATCTTTATAAGCAATTTAATATTACAAAGTTGTCAGCCTCATAATAAACTAGCTAACTGTATAACTATATAAATCTTTTATGAATTGTTCAACTAATTTTTCTTTACTTTTAATTAATAAACTATACATCTAAATAAGTATTACATACACATGTGAAATGTGTGTACAGATATATATTTATACATACACATATATATATTATAATTAACAAGTAACAATGTTTTGAGTCAGAATCATACTTTACCTAATTTCCTTAGTATCATGTAGCTAAGGATAAATAGAAGTTAATTAAAATTTAACATATTTTTAAAAATTAATATATTAGCCAAGCCTAATTTCCTTTAGCTTTATGGATAAAAGCTGACTTGTTTTTCTGAATTGAAAATTAATGTTTACATCTGAAATCAAACTATGCCACAGTCCAATAAATTTAGGCCTACAGTTAATGTGTATCTGAAATGTCTTTGAAGTTTCAAGCATGCCAAACCTGTACTATATTTTAGAAATACCATATGCATGGGTAAAGAAGTATCATCATAGAATCCTAAGTTGTGTATTTGTTGAAATACAACGCAGACATACTTTTTATCATGTGCCTCATTTCTTCCTATCTGTACTACTGTGAAAACAAGCGTCTGTAATACATGAAGATATGACATGGGCATATCTACCCAATAATATTTCCTTTTAATATACTTTAAGTTTGAAAACTTAGCCATTATAAATAAACTAATCTAAAAACTCTTAATGCAGAACATGTGGGTTCTACATGACTTTAAGCATTCTATAAAAAATATGTTAAATACATTGTGTGTGTATGAAAGGAAACACAAATAATGTTTATTTCATATACCTTACTTTCAATTTCCATGGTTATTTAATACATGCACTCATACATAAAAGGTATTAAAATATGTATACTACTCTTAACTTTTAGACACATCATTGTATGAGAATTTTAAAAAAGTAAAACTACTTTTACCTCCCAGTCCTGGTCTAAGTCGATTATCGTACCCATCCAGAAGTCTGTCTAGAATTCTTGTAAAGATGGTAATGTTATTTTTAGCCTCATCTTCTTGGATGTTAGCCAGCACCAACCTAAACAGATAATTTTACAAGCTGATGTAGACATAGATATATACACATATATACGGATGTATGTTGTAGAAGTACCAACATGCTCTGCTTCCTTGATTTGAATTTTAAGTCTCTCTAAGCTATTAGGGCCACCCATTTTCCCTCTTTTGTCACTTCTATAAATACCAGCATGTCTATGGAGGAGATAAATATGTTGTGGAAAATGGATACTAAACACTAGATTATCAGAAAGATTGACGTCAAACTTATTTCAGGTTTCTGCCACTTAGCACCCAGTGTGGGCACTCATTTTCTAAAATCCATCCCCTAGAATATATTATGATTGTAGACGATCACATGCAGACACTACTAGTAATGTTACTCTGCATTAAAAAAAGGTACAATAACCAAAATGACTCCTGAAATAATACTTCAATGATTTGAATATTAATTGAAAAATAAATGGCTTCCTTGGAGGCAGAAAATTTCTCTATCTTCCTCATAAACGCCTTTTTTTTTTTTTTCTGTATGTCGTTTTTCTCTTTCAAACAGAGATTATTTCCTTACTTTGGGTATACCTCCACCCAATGGCCAAGTGCAATATAGACATCAGGGAAACTCCACTGGCTGTGTTCCAGGCTCCACTGTAGCCAGGCGGCACATGCAGGGGAGCAGAAAGGAACAGGGGCACATACAGGGGTGAAGGAAGCCTTGGAGGTATACCCCTCCTGACTGGTCTCTGAGGAGAGCGATAGGGGTTACCTAAAGATTAAAATGCTCACTACTTGTGTGTGTGTGTGTGTGTGTGTGTGTGTGTGTGCGCGCGCGCGCGTGTGCATGTGCGTGTGTAATTTTCAGAGAGAACAAATGGTCTTAAAATATCACCAGGAAAGGGTTTGAGGCAGTGATTTTCTCCATTATTTCTCCATCAGAAAGCCAGAGACCTGATTCTGTGACATCCAGCAATTTGGTGCATAAAACAGAATGTCCCTTTTCATTGCCATTTTTTTTTCCCCTAGAATGATTCAGAGATTTAAATTACTGGCCCAAAAAAAGAATCATTTATATAATAGAATAAAATACTGGCATGAGCATTACTGGTCAAATATAGAACAGAAAACTAGTAGAGGGAAATAATGGTTAAACACTGAGGACCTTCAGCGGTTACTAACTGACCATGGTATGCTCCTTCCTTTAAAATCAAAGATTATACGTGAGAGAGAGCAGTCTGATCAAGGTGTACTGTGTAAAAGGTCATTGACAGAGTCCATTTGCATTTAAATGATTACACAGCTAGTAACTAAAAAGGTAACCAACTTCAAACAAATATTGTCTTGAGAGCACAGAAAACATTAAAACACTGAAATACAGGTAAACATTTACAAATTATGTCAGCAAATGAGTTTCTCAAAACTCCAGCATCCAAAGTTTCTATGTTACCTTAAGCTAATTCCAAAACCAATCACTACAATAATCGTAAAGTTCCACAGAGGTTTTCACTGAAAAGTGTTATTTAATCATATGTTAAATTCTTTTTCTAAGTTCAAAATTAAGATGTTAAATGAGGAGCTGTTTTCCAACTAAAAATAAGCCTTTATGAAGAGGTTTCTTCTTAATTCTACAAAAAATATTTGCATACTGTGACAGCTACTGACAGGAAAATGAAAAATTAAAAGGGAAATAAAGATATAAAAAGACATTTTTTAAAAGGACTGGTTAGATGAACATTCTTATCATTTATATTTCAAGGCCTCTAACATTTTGAAAATCATAGCCTAAATTTGGACAATAAATTAAAAATGCCCATTTGATAATAAAAATCAGAAAAGACGACAACTAAGATGATATTATGGAAAGCATTAAGAATTAACTTCATGTTTGTAGAACACAGGCAAAGTAAAATTAGTCTCATGTCTAAAATAAGTACTGTGCAAGACAGTGACCATTTTACGAATAAAAGATTTGTAAATCAATAATAGGAAAAGTTGATGAATAAATCAAGCTTTTGTTTTATTGTTTGTAATTGTGAAGTTGTATACTACCTCCACCTAGAGGTTAAAGACTCACACATCCTTTGGGGCTTTCTATGTTGACTAAAGAGCCAGGACTACTTAAAAAAAAAAAAAAAAAGGAAAGGAAAAGAAAAGAAAAGAAAAAAGAAGAAAGAAAGAAAAGAAAAGAAGGAAGGAAGTCAGAAAAAAAATCAAGTTAACAGTCAAACCATTTTAGCTTGCGCTTTTCTGTTTGGCTTAACGAAAAACTGTTGGCTTCTTTACTGAATGTTGGTGTCATAAATGCATACAACTTAACCACTTCAAAACCTTGCAAGAATATGTCACTCAAAGGATATTCTTTTCTTTGGTGATTTTCGTTTCTTTTTTAAGGAAATGTTCCTGATCACTTGCATTATTTTATCACTAAAAACCATAAGCTGTGAACTTTTTATAGTCTCTGCCAC
Source organism: Crocuta crocuta (assembly GCF_008692635.1). Taxonomy (NCBI): domain Eukaryota; kingdom Metazoa; phylum Chordata; class Mammalia; order Carnivora; family Hyaenidae; genus Crocuta; species Crocuta crocuta. Next base: position 8,184,347 of record NW_027529174.1, on the reverse strand, counting down.
TTCATAGTTCAATCTCCTGATACAATCTTTTTTTTTTTCCATTAGAATTGATTCTTCAAAATACTTCAGCTTCTCAAAGGCCAGCCCTCCATTGATGGATGGCATTCAAGAAACACACCTGAATCTAAAAAGTCAAATACAATAAATAAGTGTCTCACCTGGCTGGGTCCCACACCAAGAAAACAAGAAGAATCAACTGCATGTTGTAAGTGTTTAATTTCATCTTCATCGCCGCTCTTTGGAAAGCCATGAAAGAAAAACAAAATACACTTAAAATTACAGTCAGTCCTACCATCCAAACAGCCCAAAAGAATGTCAATGGATGTGAGCACTGGAGTTAATGCTATTGAATTATTCCACCGGAGCGAGTGTGGGGTGTGATGAAGGGGTTTCGGGGGGTGTCTTCTCTTTTCTTTCTTTTTTTCCCTCTTGACAGTAAGATGACCAAATAACCAGACTTTGCTCTGCCGGGAACTTCCCCCGGCCCCATCGCCAGCAAACCCTGTTTTGTGCTCACACAGACACGTAATAACAACACACGGGACCCTGAACTGACACAGGAGCTGGCGAAGAGAATGGGTCGGAGGGGAGAGTGTGAAGGGGGAGGGGAGCTGGGCACGGGGTGCCACAACCCCTCAACCAAGACCACCCCCGCAACCCCAACGGGAAAAGCAAGGGGCAGCCAGCCAGCCCACTTTTTCGATTATTCTTCTTTTCGTAAGAGGGACCGGCAGTCCTCGCGTCTCCACTTCTTCACCCCTTTCTAAAATAATAGGAAATAAAATAAAAGACGCTCCCTCCCCGCCCCTGCACAGTTGCCCGAGACCACGTCNTCACTGCGTGCAAAGTTGCAGACTATACAAGAGCCAGGCTAACGTGCAGCCTGCCGGGCGGCCGGGCGTCTCGGCTCTCATTGTAGTTGCGGATGCGCTTCTGGTGAGGAGTATCGAAATTATTTTCTAAACGTGCTGGGGAGGAGGAGGCGAGCTGAACCGCCTCGGTTTCCAAGGGGCGCCGGAGAGTGGGGTGGGGGAGACGAGGCGGGCGCGGGAGGCAGAGGCGGACGCGAAGGGGTCCCCGCGGGGGCCAACGTGCGCGACCTTACCTGAAACAGCAGGCAGCATCGGGTGTTTTCCTCCCTTTGCCCAGATCTGAGGAGATGGGAAACTTGAGGGAGAGCGAGAGAGAGCGCGAGTGAGAGAGAGAGAGAGAGAGAGAGGAGAGGGAGCGACTGCAGCAGCCGAGCGAGCGGGGAGCGATGGGCTGGTGGAAGCCGGAGGGAGCGCGGAGCACGGCGGCCGCGGCGCGAGGAGTAGACGGAGGCGAAGGCGTCNTAGATCCCGGGGGCCTCGCCCTGCCGCCCGCCCCCCTGCATCCCCTGGCTCTGGAGCGACGTGGCTGCTGAGCAGAGGTAAAGAGGTACCACTCCCGCTGGAGGGCGAGGGGACTAATCAGCCTGTACGTAGTCGTCAGCGCATCCACGCAGCAGCAAGTTCAACGCGTGTTGCGAGGACCAGACGGCAGGAAGTTTCTTTGATTTCCTGAGCCCTCTTGATACACCACTCATTCCTTCACACTCCTGCAGTCAAGACCAGGTTCCTCCCAAAGCTCTGAGGGCTGGAGACCTCCCTCCAGCGGGTCAGGAAAGTCCGTCTGCGGATTATGCACCTGGGGAGACCTCCCGCTCACTCTCAGCAGTTCTTTTCCCCAACGTCTTTAAACAGGCGTCCTCCCTACGAGGTGATCAAATTCAATCCACAGCTCTAAAAAAGTTTACATTCTGCAACCCCGCACCACCACCACCCCAAGCAAAAAGGTACCTGTTGTGCTTCTACTACGCCTGCAATTCTTTGGGGGGTAAGGGGCGGGCAGGGGATGTAGCGTGGCGGGGTTTGAGGTTTTCCCCTGTAGGGCTTTTTGCTGGTGAAGGGACCTGTTGTAATTCCAGTCCTACAGTACACTTTAAACATTGTGTTGGATCTGCCTCCTTTCTCTTCTGTTTTATCTGAGGTGATAAAAATCCAAACGTGCAACTTCAACCAAAAGAGAGAGAGATTTTCCTTTTTGTACTGCACATAAGGATGTTATGCTTACATCTTACTAAGGCAAAGCAGAGCAGGTGTTTATCTCTTCAAGTTGTTAATAAACGTTAGACACTTTTAAAGGGGGAAAAAGATAAGCATGCTGATATGTTTTTTCTCATATTACATTCAGAGTCAATATGTGCCCAACACTTCAATTTTGTTAGTTATGAACCAAAAATTCAGATGTTTTTCCTAGATGGTGCAGTTTTCCTAACAACGGGCACTGCTAATCTACAGTAAATTTTAGCTTTGCTTTGAAGATTATGTGAGGAGAGTAAAACCTTTACATTGTAAATATTTCAAGCTGTTCTTTTTAACCTATTAATCACCACTTTCTGAATGAGCATTTAATATGCTACCACCTAAACAAACATTTGCTCTCTTCTGTAGCTGGCTCTGTGAAGAATGGAACGCCCCAGCTTTCTCCTCCATCATTAATATTCCCTTCCTGACTTGCTGTTGCAGAGTCTAATTGAAATTCACAAAGATAAAAAGCTTGCCATTTAAAACCTTGCAACCAGGGAATCTAAACATCTTCTACATGGTGTGAACACTTTACTTCCTACTGTATTTTCCCATTTTCCATTTCTAGGAGTCAATCTTCATTAAGATCTCTATCACTTTGCCATTTACATTACTACTAAATTGTTTATATTTTGATAATGGAAGTTGAACAGCTAGTGGTTTCTTCCTGACCTTAATTGCTGTGCTCCAACAAAATTTCTCTTTTATGAATGTCACAATTTTTGTAAATATCTTCATAGATTATTTTCACATTTACCACTGTAGTTGATTTTTCCTGGATTCTAATACTGAGTTACAGATTTTAGGGTTTTTTTTAATCTCAAAATTTGTATCTATTGGAATGATTTGTTCTAAAAAAGTTAGGCTTTCCCTTTAGCACCCTTCATAAATTTGTAATCTCATTGCCATATGACCCATTGACATGGAACTTCACAAAGTTCGTGATATTTGGGATGATTTTCACCATTTGTTTATTTTTTTAACTGTTCGAACTGTCTATAGATTTGGGTATGCACTTTCTTGAGATAGATTCAGTAAAAACTAGATTCCAACAATTCATTATAAACCATAATTTTTAGGGGCACCTGGGTGGCCCAGTTGGTTAAGTAAGCATCCGACTTTGGCTCAGGTCATGATCTAGCAGTTTGTGAGCTCCAGCCAGGGCTCTTTGCTGACAGCTCAGAGCCTGGACCCTGCTTGGGATTTTGTGTCTCCCTCTCTCTCTGTTCCTCCCCCACTCACACTCTGTCTCTCTCTCTATGAAAAATAAATAAATATTAAAAAAATAAGGGGCGTCTGGGTGGCTCAGTCGGTTAAGCATCCGACTTCGGCTGAGGTCATGATCTCACGGTTCTTGGGTTCGAGCCCCATGTCAGGCTCTCTGCTGACAGCCAGCTCAGAGCCTGGAGACTGCTTTGGATTCTGTATCTCCCTCTCTCTCTGACCCTCCCCTGATCACGCTGTCTCTCTCTCTCTCTCTCTCTCTCAGAAATAAATGAAAACATTAATTTTTTTAAAAGATTAAAAAAGTTAAATCAAAAATAAAGAAACCATAATGTTTATTTAGTTCTTCACCACAAAATGTTTTGCAATTTTATTGAAGTTCAGTAGCTGTGATTTAAACTTCAAATCACATTAAAGGCAATAGAAATCAAAAAAGCTGATTGCAGGCAGTGGACCTCTACTTTTATTGCTGTACCTTTACTGGTATTTCACTGTGTTCCTAGTTCTGCCAAATATCTTCCAGGATTGTCCCACAAACATCTAATAAATCCAGTCTGATTTTTTTCTCCTGTCTGTGATGGAGCACAGTGAACTGCCTGTGGTTTGAGAGCCTGCCTGAGTAGGTCGTGACTAAGCTCTTCCTACCCACTCCTTTGGAAGCATGTCCTCAGGCACCCAATCCTGTAGAAGAATTGACAACTAATTGGTTACCAGTAAATCTAAATCTGTTCCTGCCCAGGCTAGGGCAGTGCAAAGCCTTCTGTTTGGATGTGTTTGAATTACCCTCCCGCTAATTAGATTGGGAGGTGCGGGTCCCTTCTTACATATCCCTCACGTTTAACACCCAAATCTGAAAGAGGATTTCCACACGATGAACAAGAATAAAAAAGAGGCAAGGAATTGGGGAGATTTTGGTTCTCTTTGATTTTTCTTTCCTGATATCTTACAATATTGCACAATTTTAAAATTCATTATAAAACTGTTTTTGCTCTTGAACAGATATTTTGTAGAGTTTTTCTTTTTCGGGCCCAGCTATATAGACTAGGCACTACTGTTCTAGAGAACTACTACACTATATGCTCTAGGCGACCTCATAACTATTAAAGTTCCGTAAGATAATATGTGTATATTATATATAATGCACACACAGGTATTTAATATACACAAATGCATGCATACAGATATACAGACATTTATCTGTAGGAAAATAGATATCTGAACTCATAAAAGTAGGCGTAAGGATTTTTATGAGAATAACATTTATATAATACATTTCTACAAAATTCATTTACTCTCACTAACATAATTTAATCAGAGTGATTTTTACCTACTTTGAAAAGAAGTACCAGAATTCAACAAAAATAACCACTCACTATATTTACAATTTTAAAATATAAGTATGTACTCTACATGATAAATTTATGTACACTTTAACTACACCTTCCCATATGAGTCATCTATTTGAATGAGAATACACATTTGTGAAAAATTAAACTAAAGCATGAATTGCCCTCTTTTCACAGAATTAAATACTATCCTGGACTTTCCCCCAGAATGCTTTACTAATTGCAAAGTGCTTGGAGTACTCGCTTGTTCTCATATATTTACCACATTATCATTAAAAACAAAACAAACAAAAGCTAGAGCAAATACCAGTTTGGTAATTCTTAGGTCAAAACCGTGGTTTGGTCAAGCTCCATTTTTTTCCTGTAAGTTGAATGTAGATGGATGGTTCTAATGCATCCACTAGGCTCTAAGCTTCTAAAAGAAGATACAGATGGAAAGAGAGAGTAACTAGCCTTATAAACAAATAATTCCAAAACAACTCTCTTACATCAGTGTATTTAGGTCACATATCATTAGAACTGTATATATCATGTATACTAGCTTAGAGTATGCATATTACCTTCTTCAGAGTAACTGTTAAGTAACCTTGCAGATCCTTATCTAACTTGCAAATCAAATATATAATGCATTCAGGGTATCCTGGTGGTTTCTGAGATTTTAAAAACTACTTACATCAAACTCTTTAAAGAGTAATTTGTAAGCAAATCCTTTTGCCTTCTTTTTGTGAAATTATAGATAAAATTTATTTTCAAGTTATTCAACGAGTTCCTAAAATAAAGATAACATTCCAGTAATGCAACACAGAAGTAGACTGTGCATTTCATGAAACTACATGATTGGCATCTTTTGCCTCTGAGGCATGTTTTATAAATAGTAATTATAGTAATGAATAATAAAAATAAACCTAAAATGTCTTCACTTGTATAACAAAATAGATCCCATTCCAAATATTTGCATGTATTTACTTATTTAATCATCACAAGGTAAGGATTAGGCTTTTGTTATTCCCATTTCACTGATAAGAAATTGAGGCACAGAAAGCTTAACTGGGTGAAGATCTCCTCCTGGTAGAGTCCAGCAATATGGTCCACAGTCTTCATGCTTAACTACTTTACTATGTTGCCCTTAAGTTCCTCCATGACAGCCGAAATTCTAACTTTTTATGCGCAATCTCAACATTGAAGGTTTGGGCAAGATATTTAACTGTTAACGTGGTGGTGTTAGGAAGGCAGTATAAATCTGCGAATAATAGCCAAATACTCAACAAATCTTGTTGAGTATCAGCAATTTACCAGACACTCTATTCTGTACCAATCTGGATATAATAATGGTTAAGGCATGGTCCCTACCCTCAGAGAGCTTATAGGAAATTGAAAAATATGAAGTAACATATGTTGTTAATTGCAAACAAATTAATGACGAAGGCGTATACATATGCTCTAAAAACTTACACTAGGTTCACTAAGGAGTAACAGGCAGCTTAAGAAAAAGAGTGCAACATTGGGAGCTTTACTTCTAATTAACAATTTACAAATTTAGTTGTTCCCATATAATAATTAATAAATGGATTATTACTAAGGATGTAAGTAAGCATTTTCTATTACACAAAAAAACAGTTAAGAACTCCCAGGACCTGGAAAGCTTATGCCCAGAATGAAAAAAAAATTGTTTTATATGATATTTTCTAAATAATTACCTCATCAGCCCAAGTTATGGCTAATTTTGAAGAAGCTAATAACAATAACAACAACAAAATCAGAGGATAGAGGGAGTCCAGGACCTAATTTGAGCCCATTTACATACATTTCAAGTGGGCTAAGATTGATCCCAAATAAGGATTATTTCAATTTCATTATTTTTAGCTTCAAAAGTATTCCATCTTGAGAGGAAGAGAAAGTATATGAATTGTGAAGAAATAAATGAAAAATATAGTCAGGCTATGTGTACTTCGTGGTCAGTTAAAAAGACATGAAAGAGAAAATAGAAACCAATTACTTCTAAGAAAAAGTGAATAATGCCATGGCAAATTAATTATGGATATCAACTGATTTTAAATAATAATATGGAGATCATTTCTCCTTGCTACAGACCTCTTTGTATTTGCCAAAGGGACTTGATCATAGATGCACAATAAATAATTGCTGATTTCTTTGTAGAGTTAAGCACTTTGGAATACAAATGGGGAGCGTTGGTACCAGAGTTAAAAATGGCATGACCTTGGGCAACCTTGGCTTAAATATCTGCTGAGAAGTCTCAAAGCTCTCTGTCTCTGAAAGCTCATTGTGTATCACCAGTAGACTTTTTTTTTCTCTCTCTCAAAAAGCATCTCCACTGGTGTTCTCTATCTTAGCACCGTCCCGCCACCAAAATCCTGAAAACTGGGAGTCGTTCTAGACTCTTTTTTGGCAACACACACACACACACACACAACCACCACCACCACCACCACACATTTGCTGTTACTGAGAAAATGCCTCCTACCTATATATTGCCTCCATCCATTCCGTTTATTACCAATTCTATAGCCTTCGCTCCATTCTTACTTGAACTACTGCATTACCAGTAAGCAGTAGCTTGCTAACTAGTTTCTCTCCTCCAATCTCTGCTTTCTCTAGTTCGCTTTCTATAGGGCCAACATGAGTCTTCCTAAACCAACTTGATAGTGTCATTTGATCATCTAAAATCCTTTCCTGATAAAAGTATAAGGTGTGAACTCCTTTGCATATCACACTGATACTGTTTATATCTCCAGCCTCAACTCTGCTCTTCCCACATGCGTCTTGTCACACATGTGCACACGTGTGTGCATACACATACAACCTCCATAATCAGCATTAATTTTTTTCTTTTTTTAAATTATTTTTAGTGTTTATTTATTTTTGAGAGAGAAAGACAGAGTGCAAACAGGGGAGGGGCAGGGAGAGAGGAAGACACAGAATCTAGACTGAGCTGTCAGCATAGAGCCTGATGCGGGGCTTGAACTCACAAACTGTGAGATCATGACCTGAACCGAAGTGGGGCACACGACCGACTGAGCCACCCAGCCACCCCAGCATTAATTTTTCAACATCACCAAGTCCTCTTTGCTCCCTACAAATGAAAATGTCTATATATTTTTCTCAACAACTGAATATTTCATGCCTCTATGCTTTTGGTTCCCATTGCTCCTTTCAACTGGAATGCCACTGTCTGCATGGTAGCACTTCAGGCTTCAGCCCTATAAAATACTTCTTACCCTTTCAGATAAAATTGTCCACCCCATCCTGAATTTAGTATAAGCATTTAACATGAAACCTAAAGAAAACTCATTTGAACTTATTTACTAACTTTTCTATCTTACCCTATTAGCCTGTGAGCCTTTTAAATCAATGAACCTCACCTCAATTATCTTTACCTACCAAGTGTCTAGTCCAGAACTGGGCATATATAATCTCTCAAGAAATTCTTGAGGAATCAGTGAATGAGTGAACAACCTAATGAATAAATAAAAGCATACATGAGCATCTGTGCCCTTCATATGGACATGAGAACCACAGTGCTTTCTTCCAAGGAAATGAGATCCAGTAGAAAATAGCAGTTATAGTTAAGAACTCCAATTCTGGTGCTAAACTTTTAGGTTCAAATCCTGGTTCTACTACTTACTCACTATACAGCCTTGATTAATTCCTTAGCTTTGCTACGCCTTAGTTTTCTTACCTGTAGAGTAAGAGTAACTGTGAGTCCACCTCACATGATCTTTGTGAGTACTCTGTGAGTTGATATTTGTGCACAGGACATGTGGATCATAGACAAGACTACACAGTGTTTGCTGATATTACTGAAGTATTTGAAAACTGTTCACTGCTTCAACATTTAGTAGATGAAATGAGATGCTATTAACTTTATTGAATCTTCTGACTCCTCTTTTTCCATCTGTTTAGTTCCACTCTTTCCCAGTGACATTCATGTGCCCACCTTTGCAGAGCAGTTGGTCAGAACCCTCCCGTGTATCCCCACATTTCTCATGAATGCATTGTTTCCCTCATTCTCTCTCTCTCTCTCTCTCTCTCTCTCTCTCTCCCTGCTCTGCTTTTTTCTCTTCCTCTTTTTAGTATGCCATACCCTCCTTTTCATTCCAGCTTGGCCTGTACTCCCTCCTTTTATTAGTTGTCTATCGTTCCCTTTTCCTCTCCCTTTCTCAATAATATTCATACACAGCGTAAGTCGACGTTTGTATGTACACTTGTCTTTTGGCATATGGAAGAAAGTGTGTTATGAGAGTAGATACAGATGAGAAAGTGTGTTTATTTAGGCATAGAAATGTGAATGTTGGTGCTGCAAAAGCATGGGCATCCCTGTCTTTCTGTGTGTAGGTCTCTGTGTACGTCGTGTATCAAATCTGCTCGTGTATTTTATTGTTTTGCTATATGAATTGAAAAGAATAGTCAAGTGACTTTCTCTTTTGAATTGGCTACTGGATTGCCTGCAACAAAGAAATAGCTGCATATTGGATCTTCTGTTTAAAAGAGATCCACGTCTGTAATATGCAGAGAGCAACAGTCAGTAATCAACATAGAAGCTTCCTGCTATCCTCTTAGTCACACCCTAGATTAAAATATGGTTACAAGTTGCTCTTCCTTTTTGTGTATGTGTAACTTCTAGGTACCTAGTATTCTTATGCTATTCATTTGAAAGCAAGAAATAAGGAGACTCGGCATTACGAGTTAGGAGATAACAAATTAATACTTAAAGGATTTTTTTTTTTTTGAAGAGAGATTTTTCAGAGAGGCTTTTGACAGATGTTAGTGCCATCCAGCAAACAGTGCCATTTTGCAGCCTCGGTGTATGAACAGATTGAATTATTTTACTCTCCTTGAAATTACAGGTGACAATGAAACTTGCTCCTCTGATCAATGAAAGGCAAGAGACATGGTCCATTTCTAGGAGGCTGAATGAGCCAGTGTCAGATTCACCGTGCTGCCTCCTGCCCCACTGCTTGTGCCCGGTGAGAACTCTACATGTTGGTCACTCAGTGGGACCTGGAGTGAGCACAACAAAGACTGGAGGTCCTCGCTGACCTGCATTGAGTTATGACATGAATTACAAATAAATATTTGTTTTAAGTCTCTAAAATTCAGGGTGATATTTAATCATAAGATAACTTGGTCTACGTGACTTCCGAAAGACGAAAAGGAAACTTTGTTGTATGTCTGTTTTTCTTCTTCTTTTTTAATTGTTCATTTATTTATTTTGGGAGAGAGAGACAGAGACAGAGAGAGAATCCCAAGCAGACTCCCTGCTGTCAGTGCAGACACTGATGTGGGGCTTGATCCCGTGAGCCATGAGATCATGACCTGATCCTAAACCATGAGTCGGATGCTTAACCAACTGAGCAACCCAGGTGCCCTTATGTATCTTTTTAAAATACCAACTATGGAATGATGGAATGGTGCATAAAATATTTTCTGGCAGAGGAGGCTTTCTTACAGATCTTGAAATCACAGCATATAAATGATTGCTTGCCTAAATCGGAACCAATTGATCTTTGGTAATATCTGTGTTTTGTTTCCATCTCTTAATGGTCCTTTGCTTTCTTTCTGTATCTAAGCACCCAGAGGGATTGAGACAAAGTCTGAGGTTATTTTTGAAAAATAGTTCTCAGTCTCTATTTCAATATCCCCACAGTGGCCAGACATTGAAAGTGGTGGCAATGAGGGTTGTGGGGGCCGGTGGGGAGGGGCTGGAGAGGGGTTGGCATTCATTAAATTCCAGCAGGAACTCCCACTGCCAAATATCCAACAGGTCCTAGAAATGTAATGGAAAATGATTTTAAAAAAAGAGAGAAAGGGTGAGAAAAGACACCTAACTGGCCCAGCAAGTGCTAGATATTAAACTTTAAGAGAGATGGGTAAGAAGACTGGTTCTGAATAGAAAGTCATGTTAGGAATATGTCTCCTTATCTCTACTCCATAAAGAAAAATGAAAGAAATTGACTTTGACCTAAATATAGAGTGTGCAAATTTTAAAGCCATTTTCAGAGATTTTTCAAAAAGGTAGAAAAGGCCAGTTAGTCATGATTTTAATACAAACTATGTTGTCATTACACAACTCACTGGACCAAAAATTTCTAGATCCAAATTGCTTTTAGCTAGTCAATCAACATCATTCAAATACAAACCATTGTAACAATTTAACATTCAAATTGTGGGAAGAAAACTATATAAGTTTTTAATAAGCTTTCGAGGGACTAGAAAGTATGATCTGTTTCTTTTTTTTATCCCTTACCATGCTTCTCATATTGCAGGTGTTTAATAAATGTTAATAAAAGAATAAACGAGTGGATAAATAATTGAGTAAATTAATAAATTAATGCAAGGATATGTCAAAGAGTTCATAAATGTTGTTCACCAAAGCTCATGTTCTCCCCTTATTCATGTTGACATTCCATCCTGGCCTCTATGCAGTGGTCTGAGTGATCTTTCCAAAATACAGACCTTTCATATCACCGCATAACTTAAAATCCTTCAGGTATTTTCTGTTTCTTATAAGGTCAAGACCAAGATCCTTATGATGGCCTTTGTCCTGGATGTCTTGACTCCTATCTGGCCTTGAACCATTGTTTTCTTTGCTCCATAAACACCAGCCTTTCAGTTCCTGGAATGTGTGTGGCTTCCCACTGTCATTTCTCCTTCTGCCATAAGGCGTTGTAGCACATGTTCTCGCTGCTGGAAAGCTCCTGCCCCCTCTACACACCTGTTCCTAAAAAATTAGGAAGCACTTACTCAAGAAGCCTCCCTGACATAGTGCCCAGCCACCAGTCTCCATGAGATTTCTTTATTATATGTACTTTCTGTTGGAGAATTGTCTCTCTCTTTCATGTCTCCGTTTATCATTGTGTGTGATTATTTAATTATCATCTGTTATCCAACATATGCTATATGTTACAGGAGTTCAGAGACCATGCTTATTTTTACTTAACATTGTAGCTGCTGCAATTAGTGCACTACCTTACTTAGAGTAAGCACTCAATGAATAGCTGCTGGGGAAAAAAATGAAGGAATAAATGAACATATGACAAACATAGTATTAGATGTATAATGTTACTTTCAAAACATTTCATATCCCTGAAAATAAATACTGAAAGTTAGTCACTTGGATTGTTGCCACATTCATAGAGTCTATGGAGAACTAATGGCCGCAGACCAATGTAATGAGAAATGAGAAGAAGGTACATGTTATTGATGGCAGGGTACTGGAAAGTAGTTTCATCAAACTATAACAGCAAAAGGAAATAAGAAAGTTAACAGTGTTTCGGTTCGCAATGAGGAAGGCTGTTTCTGCTTAACCAGTGGTATTTGATAATGACGGAGGTCAATGGATTATCGACTTCAAAGGATAAGACCATATATATGTATTTTCCAGTGTTCAAAAATAGAGAATTCCAATAAACCTTGCCTTAGTATTCTCTGCCTAGAATGGGGTGATGCATTCTTATTTAGCTGGGATGCAGGACTGATTAGCAGCCCCATATGAACTGTATGGATACAAGATCAACAAGTATTCTATAAGATCTTTGTCATGAAGGAGTTGCAGTGGATGAACTGTATGATGGCTTTTATCACTTTTATATTCTTATTTCATAAAAATTCTCCTTATCTGCTCAGAGACTAATTTCCCTAGGAATTTTACTAAAAATGATAATTATCTTTTTGTATCAATTACTACTATATCTTAAGCTCTTGAGTCAAATGAACTGTTCATCTGTTTTTTATCCCTATAATCCAAGTGTATGTATATTCAGAGAAATGTATTCTACTTAAATATATAACTAAAGGAATATTTGCATATTTTAATATACACACATTTATAGTATGATAAATACTATGTAATTATTATAGTACTAGTCAGTTAAGACAGGAGTCAGTAAACAACTGTCACACAAATCTGTTCTGCCACCTGCTTTTGTATATGGAAGTTTATTGGGTCATAGCCATGCACATATATTTATGTAATATCTAATGACCCCCTGTGCTGTAATGGCAGAACCCAGTAGTTGCAACAGAATGCATGTGGCCCACAAAGCCTAAAACATTTCTATCCGATCCTTTAAGACATAAAATTTGCCAGCCTCTGAGCTAAGTGAAAGAGTTGCACATTGAGCTGTATAACAAGGTGGTTCTTTTATTTATACCTCCAACAATTACTATTTGAAATGCTTCTTTCTAGCTCGTATGGGAATATTGTTCAATTAGTACCAAAAATGATTTAAGAATTAAGCAGTTATCTTTTTGTTTTCCAAAAAAGAATTGAAAANGGCTCAGTCAGTTAAGCATCCGACTTTGCCTCAGGTCATGATCTCATGGTTTGTGAGTTCAAGCCCCATGTAGGGCTCCATGCTGACAGCTCAGAACCTGGAGCCTGCTTCAGATTCTGTCTTCCTCTCTCCCTGTTCCTCCCCTGCTTGCACTCTGTCTCTTTCTCTCTCTCAAAAGTAAACAAATATTTAAAAAAATTAAAAAACCAGAATCGCCACCTCTTTAAGAAACAGTTTGATGAAAGAATGTGTGATTTGTACCAAGATCTAAAATAAAAACTCTGTATACATATTCTGTATTGGTACATGCCCTTCTCCTGTGCACCGATACCATCCTCTACTCAAATCATCACACTATATTGGCAAAATATGTTCACCCATCTCCCCATATGGAATGCGAACTCTTTGAGGACAGAAGCTAATGACTTACTTCTGTGTCCCCTTCTGTATAACACAGTAATGAATTCTCAATAAAAATTTGTTGAAAGAATGAATACATTGATATATGGATGGATAACTAGGTCAAATGAACATTGATATTCTGCATGATTATACCAGCCATCAGTCATAAGATCCTGAAACAAGTTGACCTGAAGAGGGAAAAAAAAAATATGTTCTGTACAGACAAACATCTTCCTACCTGATAATTCTATAAATGTTCATGTTGATGTCACCTGTGCATTGTTACCTATGCTCAACATTGGAATTTCCTGGTGTTTTAGCACAGTTTTTATTTTGTCACACAATTGTCTTGTTTCTACTATTTAACTTTCAAAATGCAATCAACTGAACAACAACCACCATTCACTTCATCTAATGGATGAAGAACACTGACTTTAGAGAATCAGAGACTCAAGTGTTGCAAGAGACTTGAAATGTTCCCTATACCTCTTCTACTAACTTCTTCTACCTAGGAGTATGTCTGATCTGTAAGACTGAATAACTTCAGATTCCTTTGATTTTATTTATTAAGTCATTGAGGATATTATTGAAGAATCTTCTCACCAGCTAGTTTGCTCGTTTTATTTTCTGGGTGTAAGTCACTGTAAATATTTCAGTATTAAGTAGTATGACATATGTGTATGGACAAATTAAATTTAACTAACACTCTAGAGAGAGTTAATTAGCCTAAGAAATGTCTCACTATCAATCAACCCTTTTGGGTTAATTAATTTACATAAGACCTATAGGAAATAACCTTTTGTTGGTGATGGTAATGGGATTTGGGATATATGAAAAGTGAAAAGGAGTTTAAGATCCTTGCGTGAATAAAGTATGAGAAGACTGAGCTCAGTAACAATCAACACTTCAGAGTACAACACTCCATTACTAGACCCTTTTACCAGAGACATTTTGCCACTGGCTCCAGTCACAAAGCCTGCATATTCTGTCATTAGAACTGCTTGTCCCTTACTCAGAGTGAGTGTTTTTCATGGATGATGCTCATCTGTGAACCTAAGGGCAAAAGAATACACTTTCTTAATTAGGCTTAAGAAGTTCTGTGATTACGCCTGCTTATTAATAAATGTCTTCCATAAAGCAGGCAGATTTTGACCTAAGATTTATTTTCACCATGACTTAACATCTGCTAGAGAGGTTGCGGAGTGGGGATTGCCTCTAACCAGAGGTGCTTACTGATGTTTACCAAGAAAACCTGACTTTCACTGAAGGACTGAATCGGTTTTGGCACACTTGAGAAATTTGGAACTGTTCAAAGGAACTGTAGAGTTTGAAAATGAGAAAACAAGGAGTGAGCAGCTGGTGTTTAAGAAAATGTTGCCAGGGCTTTATAGTTGGCATAAGGCTAAAGGTAGCAATAGTGACACAAGTTGGCTGGAGTGGGTACAGAAAGGGAAGGCTTACTCACATCTGAGCTGAGGCTCTTAAATTTGGGCAGGGCTTCCCTGGAGAAAGAAACTTAAAACCTAAGTAGGAGAGTTTGGGGGCAGAAAAGGTGTTTTATTTCTAGAACACTTGCAGATAATATGGAAAGCAACTTTTGAACATGTTTGTTGGTACATAAATCACAGCCAAAGATATTTTAAGTCTTAGTATCTTTCCCCAAAGAAGGCTCACCATGGCACAGGCTAGTATGAGTAGGATTGAAATTGAGAGATAACAGATTTATAGCCACAAATCAGAGCTCAAGAAAACGACGAAAAGTTAGTAAGTCTAAGCTGCTGGCCAAGAACCCATTTGATACTATTAGATTCTCTACTTGGGGGAGGGCATGATTAATGAGTTAATAACGAGGATTGGGAAGGTTAGAACACTGCAGGGACAGAAAACCACGGAGAGTCTTAAACCATCTGACCTTGAGAAGGTCTACATTGTCCCCACGTGCAGATTGACATTTATATCAGAGTCTATTTGGAGAAGATTAATGTTCAGGTCACTCTTTCCCTTCACTTTCCATCATTTTTTTTTTTTTTTTTTTGGTCAGAAAAGCAGCAAATAATATTAGGAATGTTTCGTTTTTTATCTGTTTGGCCAGAACTTTGGCTGCCATCACTGGCTGCCAGGGAAGGAAAGATACACTATGATTTTATTTTATTCCTTTACTTTTCACAAGAATTCTAGCATACTTCATATGGTAGATGTAAGGTTTATACGCAACCGTTTTTTCAAATTAAAATAAATTGCAGTCACTTTTTAGGAATTTGGTCAAAAATTTAGTTTTTCACTCATTTATAAATCATCAAATAAAAAATAAATATAAATTGACACAAAGTTCGTAAAGTACTTGGGTTCCATATAAGCTAAGGAATCTGACTGCAGAACACAAGACATTTCAGTGTAAGGTCTGGGTAGTTAAAAACAAGCAGTTAACTTATAAAGCCATCAGGGATCTTTATAAAGAAATTTTCTAATTGAATTTGCCTAACCTCTCAATCAGCTTCACCCAGCAGCAATGTAGTGTTAAAAGAAATAAACAGAAACAGAGAAATGGACCTCCTTAGCCATTTTACTATAGAGCCAAATTCCCCATTTTCACTAAAAGAATGCTATTTCACACTTATTGAGCACCAACACTGTGCATGACACTATATGAAGAATTTTATATATAGCATCTCACCCGTTTCTTGTAATAGCTCACTCAGATATTAGCTCTGCCTTAAGGATTAGGAAAATGAGGTTCAACTTGGTTAAGCTATTCATTCAGGGTGATAGAGCCACTCAGATCTGTTATTATGACTTCATAAGCCTTAGGCTGTTTTGCCTTTGGGGACCCAAATATCATAAAATGAAAGCAATATTTTGTTAATTTCCTATGTATAAAGACTTATTATCCAGGCTAGGTCTGCTTTTTTTTTTTTCTGTTTTCAAGAAAAACTAAAATCCGGGCACCTGGGTGGCTCAGTCGGTTAAGTGTCCAGCTTTGGCTCAGCTCATGATCTCACGGTTCGTGGGCGGTTAAGTCTCTGACTTTAGCTCATGTCATGATCTCACTGTTCGTGGGTTCAAGCTCCACATCCGGCTGTGTGCTGACAGCTCAGAGCCTGGGAAGCCTGCTTCGGATTCTGTCTCCCTCCCCGCCCTGCCTCTCCTCTTCTTGTGCTCTGTCTGTCTGTCTCTGTCTTTCTCTCTCTCAAAAATAAATAAATGTTAAAAAAAATAAGAGAAACTAAAATCAAAACATTTTGTGAGTCACTAAAAATTTAAAAAATAAATAAGTAAAAAAAGCATGGGCCCAAGTACCATGCCTACTGTGCCTAAGAGGTATGTTGGCCCTATAGACAGAGGATTCAAACTCAGTCCATGAAGTGAATTCAGAAGCTATGCTCTCATTTTGACCATCAAATCACCAGTTTCACATTTCTCCCCACTTCTCCCAAATTAAAATAATAATAATAATAATGTAACAACCTTATCTGCCTGAATTCCATGAGTTTTTAGAACTCTGGTTCCTTTGCTTCCAAGATACAACACTGCAGAATTAATTCAAGAATTTACAAAGAAAGTTGTCACAGTGTTTGCATTGCTGCAAAGTAAAAGGAAATGTTTTGTTCATAATCGTTTGAACTCTTAAAGCCATAAAGAACAAAGACGCCTAACCTATCTTTATCATTCATTTCTGTATTATTGAACTGCCTGCAGGTGCATGTGGCTATTTAAAGTGAATTGTAAATCGCTTTCATATCTTACCAATGTAGTGAGGATGTATAAATAGTTGCACATGGCAGATAATTAGTTTATGCCAACACATTATTGTGCTTACGAGCATCTGGATATCAACTACTTGGCAAAAGAGCCAAAGGCAGTTATTGCTAACAAAATACTCTGAAGTCATTTGCAAAACGCTGAGTGGCGAATATTTAAGTGACAAAAAGAATATTTAAACTTGAGCTTATGTATAAGACTTAAGTTAACAAAATTCAGAGAAAGTAACCTATCAAGTAAGGGTGTGCGTAATATGTTAATGTTTCTTGAAACCTGTTTTGTTCTCTTCTTAGTCTTATAAAATAATACAGAACAAATGCGTATAGATACCCATGTAAGTTATACTTTGTCTACTTTGCATTATTAGGAAATATTAGAAATTCTTATTTCTACAAGATATATATAGTATAGCATATTTTTTAAAAATTCTAAAAGAACCTAGGGTAAATTGGCACTCTTTTTCTTGGCAGGCAGTCTGAAATATGTCTATCCACAGAGGGCTAAATTGCCTGTAGTCCTCAGAAACTGAGGCCCTTTTTTCTGCTATGCCCCATGTACCATTCAGCCATTTCTTTGTCTCCTATGCTGGATCCTCCTCACCATTATTACTTCTAAACTTCAGAGTGACTATGATTCCACCCTCATACAGTATTTCTTCACTTTCTATGCTCTCTCCTTAGGTGACCTCATCATTCATGGCTTAAATACCATCTATACACGGACTCTTCAGTCTGTATCTTTAGCTTAGAACTATTCCCAGATTCCAGACTCCTATATCTAATGTCACTTGACAATTCCATTGAGATGTTTGGTAGGGCCAGCAAGTTTCTCATGTCCAATACAGAATTCTTGGCTTTAATTCCTCAGAATATATTCCTCATACAGTCTTCTCCTTAAGTGGCAGTTAAATTATTTACGTTGTTCAGATCCAAACTGTAAAGTACTCGTTGACTCTGCTCTTTTTCTCAGAGTCAATAACCAGTCTATCTGCAAATCTGTTGTTTCTTCCTTCAAAGCTAGAATACTTCCCATGCTCACCGACTCTACTGTTTAGTCTAGACTTAAGCTCTGTCACTTAGACTATGAAAATTGCTGCTGAATGTTCTCTCTGCCTCTATTCTTGCCTCCCTATAGCCAAGTCCCTATATACCTGCATCTCTGTGTAAGAGGTGCTTCCACTTCTAGCCCCAGCCATGGATCTAAGCCAACTGTACCACCTGCCCTCATGGGAGAAGAAATGGACACCAGATCTATCAATTCATATCATTCTGACCAGTATTAAGCATTTCTCATGTCTTAAATCACTTAAAATAAATGCTAGTTCTAATTTGAGTGATATATATGTGTGATGATAATTCCCAGTATTACAGAGATGTATACTGAGAATCCTGCCCTTCAATTGCATCACATCAGAAGCATCAAGATTTAACCCTTCCCACTGTTTTCCTCTGGCAGTTATTTCTCTCCATACGAGCAACATGCACAGACTGATGTTTACTGATTATTTGATTTCAAACATTGTCCACAGAGTGCTGCTGGGAAGATTTAGGCCTCTTACAACTCAACCCCACCTTTCTATCTCATAGGCCCTATTTGGTTTTATCACTATTTCTAGTTGAATAAATAAATAGTACATACACGATTATGGCTAGGTAAATATTTTGCTCTAGAGAGCCAAGTAGGCTAATTCTTATTCCATTTTCTTTCTTTCACAGTATTTTCTTTTTCCCTAAAGTTTTAATTATCTCGCACTTTCTTGGCTATATTCTCAAATGTTGCCTCAAACACTCATGATGTCAGGAATTCTACTGAGGCTGTCTCTTTACTTCTTTCTTTTCCTCCTAAAGACCTTCCTGCTGGAGTAGTCATTTTCCTAAAGTGAATAATAAAAATACTTATTTAAGATTCATTTGATTTACATATAACATAGAGATAGGAAAAATCTATATACCATGTATAGTTATTATGAAGCTTAAATATAAGAAAATACTTGGTCAACCATAAAGCACTAAAAATACATGATGGTATTATTATTTTTTAATGTTTATTTACTTATTTTTGAGAGAGAGAGAGAAAACACGCAGGTGCACACATAAGTGGCGGGGGCGGGGGAGGGGCAGGCAGAAAAAGATGGAGACACAGAATCCAATGCAGGCTCCAGGCTCTGAACTGTCAGCACAGAGACTGATGCAGGGCTCTGACCAGCTAACGGGGAGATCATGACCTGAACCAAAGTCAGACACTTAACTGACTGAGCCACCCAGGCTCCCCTTATTATTATCATTATCAAAATTACCATTCTCATGGTGAGTCACCAAATCAACGTCATGAATGCAAGATACTAAATTCAAGACTTCAGAAAGGAGAAGCTCTTCTACCAGTAACCCTGCTTAGCCAATGCCGGTTAGTGGTTTGGCTGGGAGGCATCACAAACTGTTTTAAGGGACACAGGCTTTGTATTGAAAAGACTCAGGTTGGAAACTTGGGTGTTTCGCACTTTATTTAAGGCATTTAACTCTTCCACATTTCACCTTCTACAATATGCTAGAGTAGAAATAGCCATTTTTATTTAGTCAGGGTAACTATTGAAAACAGTCCCAGTCAAATAAGAGGAGTGAAGGAAGACCAAGAAATATAGGTTCTGCCTAGATAGTCACTTTTCAGAAACTACTTTGTATTACCAACGAAGAAATATGAATTCCATGGGCATCTTCTCCACACTCTTTCACAGGTGTTTATGGAGATAAAATCTGATAATACACCTTAAACTATTTTGTAAACTCTAACCTGCAATTAAAATACCAGCTCCATGTGTAAGTATGCATGTGCCTGTGTGTGAAGTGTGAATATTTCATTATTAGGACCACATGCCTGACTAAATATCAATCATGGAATACCCTGCCTTGCTCAAGTCAATGCAACAGATATTCCTTGAGCATCTATCACATGCTAGGCACTGTGCTAGGTGCTAAACATATATGAGGAGATGGAAGGTATTCCCTGCCCATGTAGCACCTACAGGCAAGAATGCAGGGAGAGAGATGGTGAATGAGTCCCAGTGCATGATAACCATATGTGTAGGTATGCAGGAAGCTGTTACTTAGTGTTTCATTCAAAAAAATTTTTAAACGTACCGTAGGGAAATAAAATATGAAATAGTGATACTAACAAAGCTAGACTGATTTCCTTACAGCACAACTTCTCATGCATTGTGAATCACCAACATAAAACAAAAATACAAATTCCTAAATGCATCTGATCACTGACATGTGCTCCCACTAAAATCTGACAGAACCCTGCCATTTGAGAATTTGACAAGTAGAGCATTTTCTTTCACAGTCGTATCATAGTCCTCCTGTGCCAAGCACATAAAAAAGTTCACCTGTAAATATTGTTTCTATTTTCTTTGGTGATTTGACTTGAATTTTAGATGGAAAACTCTGATTTTTTGTCAGCTAAGTATTTTTGAAAACTTTCCCATTTAGGACACTGTGGGAAACTAGAAGAAACGCCATCTGTTGACACTGTTGACATTAGGCCCCCAAGGATGGGAATTTGAGCCGTTCTTTTTTTGTTACTTATTATTTATTTAATATATATCTTAACTCTCCCTTCGCCATCTTCTAGCTCCTCTGCTCCCTGAGGTATCAAGTCAAAACTAATACATTATGTTCGAAAAAATAATAGACAGTTTCTGGAAAGACTTGCTCCTGAACTCTGTTATTGCTCACACTGTCTGCCCTGAAACTCACTCCTGAGCTGCATCATCTTCAATCCTGTTCAGTAAAATTTCGATTATAATTACCCCCAAGCCACTTCTATCTGGCCATCATTTTAATTTATAATCCCTGGATTTATTTATTTATTTATTTATTTATTTACTTACTTACTTATTTATTTGCTGCTGATTCAAGAACGATTTATTTTAGTGACAAATTTTAAAAAACTGATTTATTAAGCTTTATTGGAAAAGACACTAAATTTTTGTCATCTCTCAGGATTGTTTTTGTTTCCTAAGTAATTCAAGGTGGAATTTTTGTTTTATGTTTTTGTTTTAGTTTTTGCTTTTAAAGATTACCCAGATGTCATCATCGAGGGCACATTTTAATAAAGCCAGGCTTGTGTTCCAATGTGTTGTAAAATTAATATTCATAACTTTTACTCAACAGATGGTAAAATAACTTTCTGCAGTGTTCATTTTGTCTTTTCATCAGTAACAATTGTCCTTAATGAGAGCTGGTCACTGGCTCCTGTTAAAAAGGGGGGCACCAACCTGGGTTGGTTAAGCTTAACCTGGGTTGCTTAAGCATCAGACTCTTGGTTTCGCCTCAGGTCATAGTCTCATGATTCATGAGATTGAGCCCCGCATTGGGTTCTCCACAGGCAATGCAGAGCCTGCTTGAGATTCTCTCTCCCTCTCTCTCTCTGCTCTTCCCCCACTCATGCTTGCTCTCTCTCTCTCTCTCTCTCTCTC
>NW_027529174.1:8079674-8161578 GCF_008692635.1 Crocuta crocuta | reverse complement strand
CTCTCTCTCTGCTCTTCCCCCACTCATGCTTGCTCTCTCTCTCTCTCTCTCTCTCTCAGAATAAATAAGTAAACTTAAAAAAAAAGGAAGCTGGGAATTACACAACCCCCAGTTCTTCCTTGTTATGAACTGAAGTTGTTGGGGAGTTAATCTGACAATTTCCTGAGCCATTGATAAGTAGCAGAAAAAATGCAGGGTCCAGCCAGACAGAGCCCTTGCTGGGAGCATAGGGGTGACAAGCTAGGGAAGATTGGAAGCCCTAGCAGAGACTGAGAGCTAAACATGTGAAGACAAGCTCCTCCACTCTGTTTTTTCAAACTATTTTCCTGCTTTTTTTTTTTAATGTTTTATTTATTTCTGAAAGAAAGTGTGAGCAGGGGAGGGTGAGAGAGAGAGGGAGACAGAGAATCCGAAGCAGGCTCCAGGCTCTGAGCTGTCAGCACAGAGCCCAACGTGGGGCTTGAACTCACAGACTGAGATATCATGACCTGAGCTGAAATCGGAAGCTTAAGCGAATGAGCCACCCAGGCGCCCCATGTTTTCCGGCTTTCTTTGAGAGATCATAATCGTAATAAACATTACCTGACATTTGCAAAACACCAAGAATTTTCTTTCATTTTTCATTTCATTTGACCTACTCTGGAGAAGGCAGGTGATTTTCCCCACAGTTTTACAGAAGATGATATTGAGACCTGAACAGATGAATTTAGATAGTTTGGGGTGTGGTGAAATATGCAGGCTTTGTCATCAGGCAGAGGTTAGCTCACAGCCCTTTCGGGCATTGATTTTGTATTTTGCCTCTTTCTAAGCCTCTAATTCTCATGTAGAAAATGATGACAGAATATTTATCTGGAAGGATTGTTAGAAGGATTAAATGGGTTACTTATAGTGCCTGACTTAGAATAAATACTTGACATGGGAGCTATCTCAAAAAGGACTCATAATAAAATTGAGCTTGGAGCTGGGCTATTCTTTCTTTCCTAAATCTCATAAAAGTTGGTTAATACAGATTTTCAAATTAGAAAAAATCATAAAAGTCTGCACAATTCTCTACCCAACTAGACACAATGCAGTCTACTCAGAATATGAAAGTGACCCAGTAAGCATGTTTCCTTTGTAGTTCTTTCTGCCATTTCTTCTTCTGAATCAATTTTCTCTTCCTCTCTCTTTTTTTTTAGACGATTCACCTATTTTACTACTTGTTTTTCAAATAAGCATTTCCAATTATATTATTTATGTAATGGTTTTCAACATTAATGAATAAGAAAATGATAAATCTTGGTGATTTTATACTGTTAAAGCCAAATTTGTAAAGAGCACCTTACATATTTGAAATTTAAATTTAAACTTTATTTACATGAATATATAATGACAAGAATTAATGCATATATAATAACAAGAATAGGATGAAAGCTTTGAAGTTGCAGGTCGACTGATTCTTAAATTCTTTCATCATAAGCTATTTTTGCCCGAGTTGTTTTGCAGCATCATTGGACCCTTTAAAGTAAAACTAATCAGTTATTAGGGTGCCTGGCTGGCTCAGTAGGTAGAGCAAGAGACTCTTGATCTCAGAGTTGTAAGTTTGAGCCCCACGCTGGGCACGGCGCCTACTGAAAACAAACTAATTAGTCATTCTAAGCCAGAAGTAAAGACATACACAGAGATATCAATATAATAAGAAAATCAGTGGTAGGTGTAAAAGTTAGTTTTATAGTGCATCCAATAAAAATGATATAGACATTTCTTAAACATTTTAGTTTTAACTTTGAAAACACACACGTGCATTTATTGGTGAATATTTGATATAGAGATGCAGAAATCTGACATTTTCTCTGGATTTATTAAAGTTTTACATTGTCTACCTCAGATGAATCACATCCCAAATACATAATTTTTAGTTCCAGTTTGTTTCTTTTTTGTTTCTTTCTGGGTTTTTTTTCCACTTTCTTCGTGGACTTCTATTTGCAGTCTTCCGTTCCTCCTTGTGGCCCTCCTCCCTCAACCGTTTCCAGTTTAATGAGAGCTTGAAAAGTCAGATGAAGCGACCTGTGTTCCAAATTTGATTACAACTCAGGACTTGGTTATCATCCTTCATTAATCTTTATCATTTCATCCTAGTTTTTAGTTATCTCTCCAACACCAAATCCTGAGACTTGTTTTGGCAATCCACATTCATCCACACGTAGAAATGCACTACATTTGTTTTCATGTCTATCAATTTACAAATATCTCATCAAGTTAAGTATTGCCCTGATATGTACAATTGGCATATACAGATTGGGAACAAATACAATCTTGAGAAACATACTAATCCTAGAGGGAGTAAGAAGGCATCAGACCTTGTAGAGAGAAGCTATGTCAGGGAGCAAGGCAACTTGTTATCAGTCAGTGCATTTTTTTTTTCAATTTAAATTCAAGTTAGTTAAAGCACAGCATAGTCTTGGGTTCATGAATAGAATCCAGTGATTCATCTCTTACACATGACACCCAGGACTCATCTGGAAAAGTGCCCTTCTTAATGCCCATCACTCATTTAAGCCATCCCCATCCCCACTCCTCTTCAGCAACCTTCAGTTTGTTCTCTGTATTTAAAAGTCTTTTATGGTTTATGGCCAACTAATTTTCAACAAAGCAGGAAAGAGTATACAATGGAAAAAAAGGCAGTCTCTTCAGCAAATGGTGCTGGGAAAACTGGACGGCAACATGCAGAAGAATGAAGCTGGACCACTTTCTTACACCATAGACAAAAATAAAATTCAAAATGGATGAAAAACCTAAATGTGAGCTAGGAAACCATCAAAATCCTCCTCAGGCTCAGCAACTTCTTACTTTTGACATGTCTCTGGAGGCAAGGGAAATAAAAGCAAAAATGAACTATTGGAACCTCATCAAGATAAAAAGTTTCTGCACAGAAAAGGAAACAATCAACAAAACTAAAAGGCAACTGATAGAATGGGAGAAGATATTTCAAATGGAGTATTAGATAAAGGGTTAGTATCCAAACTCTAGAAAGAACTTACCAAACTCAACACCCGAAAAACACATAATCCAGTGAAGAAATGAGCAGAAGACATGAATAGTCACTTTTCAAAAAAGACATCCAGAAGGCTAACAGACACTTGAAAAGGGGCTCAATATTTCTCATCATAAGGGAAATACAAATCAAAACCACCTTGAGATACCACCTCAAACCATTCAGAGTGGCTAAAATGAATGACTCAGGAAACAAATATTGGAGAGGATTTGGAGAAACAGTAACCCTCTTGCACTGTTGGTGGGAATGCAGCTGCTCTGGAAAACAGTGTGAAGTTTCTTCAAAAAATTAAAAATAAGGTTACCCTACAACCCAGCAATAGTACTGCTGTGAATTTATCAAATAATACAAGAGTGCTGATTCACAGGGGCACATGTACCCCAATGTTTATAGCAGCAGTTTCAACAATAGCCAAATTATGGAAAGAGCCCAAATGGTCATCAACTGATGGATGGATAAAGAAGATGTGTATCTGTCAGACACACATACACACACGCACACAATGGAAGACTCCTTGGCGGTGAGAAAATCCTGCCATTTGCAACAATGTGGATGGAACTGGAGGGTATTATGATAATGAAATAAATCAGTCAGAGAAAGACAGGTATCATATGTTTCCACTCATATGTAGAACTTGAGAAACTTAACAGAAGACCATGGGGGAAGGGAAGCAGAGAAAATAGTTTCAAACAGAGAGGGAGGCAAACCATTACAGATTCTTACATACAGAGAACAAACTGAGGGTTGATGGGGGTACAGGGGAAGGGGTGA
This sequence comes from Crocuta crocuta, assembly GCF_008692635.1. Taxonomy (NCBI): domain Eukaryota; kingdom Metazoa; phylum Chordata; class Mammalia; order Carnivora; family Hyaenidae; genus Crocuta; species Crocuta crocuta. The sequence continues at coordinate 8,157,773 of NW_027529174.1, read as the reverse complement.
GGGGAAAATGGATGATGGGCATTGAGGAAGGCACTTGTTGGGATGAGTACTGGGTGTTATGTAAGTGATGTATCACAAGAATCTACTCCCCAAGCCAAGAGCACACTGTACACCCTGTATGTTAGCTAACGTGACAGTAAGTTATATATATATAAATACAAAGTGAGGAACCAAACATGAGTGATGCATTTCTTTTTTAATTTTTAATGTAATTTAATGTAATATAATATAATTTAATTTAATTTTCACTTTTAGAGAGAGATTGAGAGAGCATGAGCCAGGGAGAGAAACAGAGGGGGAGAGAGAATCCTGAGCAGGCTCCACGCTGAGTGTGGAGACTGACACAGGGCTAGATCCCACCACCCTGGATTCATGACCCCAGCAGAAACCAAGAGTCCTACACTTAACCAACTGAGCCACCCACGTGCCCCAACTGATGCATTTTTAATGGGCTATGAGCACCTAGTATAAGCTGGATACTTGGCTGAGTATTGGACACTCAGAGATTATTTGGAAATGCTCCCTGGGTCACCTGGCTGGCTCAGTCAGTTAAGTGTCTGACTCATTTTTTTAAAATTTCTTTTTATGTTTATTCAGCTTTGAGAGAGAGAGAGAGAGAGAGAGAGAGAGAACAAGCAGAGGAGGGGCAGAAAGAGAGGGATACACAGAATCCAAAGCCATCTCCAGGCTCTGAGCTGTCAGCACAGAGTTGGATACAGGGTTCGAACCCATGAACCGTGAGAACATGACCTGAGCTGAAGTCAGACGAGGTGCCCCTTAGTGTCTGACTCTTGATTTTGGCTCAGGTCATGATCTCAGTCATAAAATTGAGCCCCACAATAGGCTCCATGTTGAGTGTGGAGCCTGCTTAAGATTCTCTCTCTCCCTCTGCTCTTCAACTGCTCTCTCTCAGAAAGAAAGAAAGAAAGAAAGAAAGAAAGAAAGAAAGAAAGGAAGGAAGGAAGGAAGGAAGGAAGGAAGGAAGGAAGGAAGGAAGGAAGGAAGAAAGAAAGAAAGAAAGAAAGAAAGAAAGAAAGAAAGAAAGAAAGAAAGAAAGAAAGAAAGAAAGAAAATGTATCCTGAGTTTCAAAGGTTTTAAGTTGAGGAAAACACTGAAATAAATATAGTGCCCTGTGGTAAGTAAAATAGATGTATGAACCCTTTATATACTTTGTGGGGCCCAAATTGAGAAGGGCTCATACTGTGCTAAATATAGCTGAGTTGCAAAAGACTTCCCAAAGGATTCTTGTGCCAAATTAACTTTTAGCTAAAATTCTGTATATATGTCTTTTTATTTCTTGTAAGTTGACTTGATGAAGACATCATAATTTATTCTCAGAAGTTATCGTTTATTCTATTAAAAACTTTATTCTACTTAGTATTCCTTCTCCTCGACAGATTGAAGACAAGTATTTTTCCTATCAGTCTACATTTAATGTAGAAAAAATATAATGTAGTTAGTGAAGCAGAATACATGTCAGATATGTTATATTACCAGAGTTTCAGTTTTTGTTCTTTTTTTAATGTTTACACAAAATTCACAAGGCAAATCTGAACACTTTGGTGACTTTGGCTGTTTTATGCATAGCATTCAGCTCTATTAAGCAGACGACATAGGTTGAAACAGACTTTAAAACGAAAGAAATGAAGAGTGAAAATATTTTAATGACATTGCTTTTTTATAATCCTTGAGAAAGTATTTTTTAGAAGCAGTTGACAAGAAACAAAATTATTTCCAAGTGGCTTAAAAACATCACACTATATATACTATACTATATATATTTTTCCTATATACTCAGCTTAATTACTTTGTCTATGCAGTTAAAGTAAAATCTCTATAAACTGATGGAGATAGTATGTATGAAACTAATTAGGATCACAATATAAAACGTGCATCTCAAAATTGTTTTCTCCGTTCTATTTCCAACACAAACACACACACAGACACATACACACACAGAGAGAGATTTTACCTGGTTAATTGAAATAGGTTTTCAACAAGTTTTAACTTACATTGAGTAGCTTGGGGTGCCAGAAAACTCCTAAATTCTCTTAAATTATTGTACACACTCTTAACTACTATCTACAATTTTTTGGCACAGAAAAACAAAACGTCCTTTTTCCTACCATTAAAGATTAATTTTTAAATCACATAATTCAGGTGGAGGCACACATGTTCGATTTCACCCTCCAGCATAACTGACCGGCAATAGAAAATTTCCAGTAAACAGATTCTTACATAGCTTTGGGCCTCTGGAAGAAGGAGGTTAAGTGAAAGGAAAAAAAAAATAAGAGAGGTGAGGATAATTGAGCATAAGATCTCCCTAATTTAAAAATTGGCTTAGGAAGTTATCTCGTCTAAAATTTATTATTTAGAAAGGTGACTCAGAGAACCTTAGGCTTAGTCATAGCCAACATTTTAATGCAAACAATATATGTAATGTATGGTCATTAAGACAATTAAACTGTTTTGGCAGAAGATTCCAGTCACTGATCCTCTGGATAGTATCCCCCTGACTCAGGATATACATTCGCCTCCTCAATCCATTGAAAACCAACTTGAGAAGGAGGAACATTATTCACCTTTTTGAGAGGGGCCATTAGTTACAGTCATGCTCGAATCTAAGCCCCACTGTTGACATTTCTAACACACTGAAAAGCCTCCATTTTGTCCTAATATCCATCTGCTCACCTCATGTGAACAGAATTCTTCCAGAACCAAGATAAACATAGTAGTATTATTCTTCTTTCCATCTATTGGTGTAGAGGCAAGCACATAAACCAGTTTCAACTAGAAGACATAGGAAGTCTCCTAGGGGCTCCTGGAAAATGCTTCGTCCCACCTAAATAGAGTCACCAAAGAAGAAATGATTCTATTTCTCCCCCTGAACACTGTGACATTTTCAACAAAGCAATGAATCTGTAACAGCCATTTTGCAATTAAAAAGAGACTCAGCCTGGAGGGACTACACTAGTAGGAGTCATGAGAACAGAAAGATGAAAAAAAAAACTTGCCCCAGATGACATCACTGGCTTACAAAATGAACCAAATCTGAAACCATTCTCTCTGAACTTTTTGTTTCTTTTTTTCCTTTCAGTATGATTCTTTCCTTGTTATTGATGTTATTTCGTTACTTGCAGCCAAAACCACTTTATAGAAAATCCAAGGGAAGAATCATGCATAGCTATAATTTTTAAGATGCATAATTAAATTACAAGAAGCCACAAAACCCAGGTTTATTCATTACACTTCAAACTGAGATTCCTTTATCCCTAATGCTCACACCCAGATAAGGACATAGATTGCAAACATGTTGCAGCTACTGAATGACTCAGCCTGGCAAGTTTCCTGTCTAGAAGTATGGGCTTCTCTGAGCACCTGTCATCAAACATTTATCCCAGGAGAATAAGGACGTACATTCAGCAGATATTTATTAGACACCCTTCTGAAAGTAGGAATCATACAGAACATAGGGTAAGTCTAAAACATGATCTCTGCCATTATGATGCTGACCAACAAGTTAAGAGAAGAAAGCATGAATAAATTAATTAATTAATTAATTTCATATAAATATGAAAAGAATATCACAGATAGTATAAACCTAATGTTAAATAGTGTCAGAAATATATCCCACAAACTGAAAAGAGAAAACAAATAAGTATAATCTAGAGCACTCAGTAGCAACGATGGAGTTTATAGGAAGCCTATTACACAAGTAGAATAGGGAGATTCAGAAAGGAAAAGATTTTTCAGTGTTTTTTAACTCTGCACGGAACTCTTAGAGCCGGCGGGTAGTTAGGTTCTAGCAGGATACCTGGAAGCCAGCGCTGAAGAAGACACAGCCAGCTGCCTGGAAGATCAGCTGTCCTGGCAGCACTCCACAAAAACTGGGTCGAACCAGACAGGCCCAAGATGGCGGATACCTTGACAGAAAACCCCTGACCAAATTAGCAAGAAAAAAGTGCAAAACCCTCATTTTTGCCCCGAGTAATAAATACTCATTTTTGCCCCGAGTAATAAATACTCCAACCCCCTAGTTAACGACTACCATAGGATTGAAACCCAACCCTGAGGGTGCACAGCTCTCTCTCGAGCTCACGTATCTCCAGAGGGTGCTTTTCCCTTTAATAAACTTTCCCACTTGTGTTACTCATCTGCTGTGCTGTGTGTCTGTCCTTAAATTCTAGTGACAAGATCAAACTTTCAGTGACACATTCTGGCTGTGTCAAGACTCCAGGGTCCAGGGGTCTCCCCAGTTTACTCAGCAATCATACCAGGTATTTCCACAAGAACATAAAACAAGAATGATATAAAAAAGGAGTCAGAAATAAGAGAAGCACATTGGATTAAAGTTTGGATTAATTCTGGACATCTTGGACATCAGACTAAGAAGTATGACCTTGATCCTATAGGTGAGAAAGTAATTGGAGATTTTGAACAGGGCAATACAAGGTTGAAAATAATCTACTTGAAAGAGAAATCTGATGTCTGTGTGAAGGATTGGAAGGGAAGAATTGGAAGCAGGATGCAGTGAATAAGGCATTGCAAAAAATCTGTTCTTTTGAGCAAAAGCTAAACTCATAATTCACATCATTAAGCAACGTTGTCACTAAATAGAACTAAATTGACTTGAATGAGATTGACAATTAAGTAAAAGAAGAAAAACAAATACAACGGATTTGATACCATGATGATTAATAAGCAAAATACTGATTGATTTTCCTCTTTTGGAAACTACCATTATTGTAATAGAGCTTCTTGTTCAATATGGGAGTCTCCAGTTGATACAAAGGGAGATGCAGATCAATGGCATAAGGTCCCTCATTCCATTATTGCTGTTAATTTGTGGTTGTAGGATCTGCCCAGAGTAGTCAAGAGAAATGCAGCTCCATTGTTCCATAAACAACAGATATAGCCTTCATTAACCAAGTTGGAAAACGAGGATGTCACTTCTTCTTAACAGGATTTTTGTTACTACTTATAGTCCTTAATTATGAGGTTTGTTTATTCAGTTTTTGATTATACAGTCTTTAATTATCAGGTTCACTTATTCATCCAAGCATTTATTCATTCATCCAAGAACTTATTCCACTCATTTATAACTTACATTCAACAAATATTTATTGATTGCCTTTTCTGTGCTAGCTCTCCTGTGCTCATTACTGGAGATACTTAAAAACATAAACAAGATAGCCTCTTTCCCCTCTGGAATTCATAGTCCAGTTAGGGACGTATCCCATGAACTTTAGGCTATTATAGACTGTAACAGTGATCAACACAGGCTACCTGAGAGCACACAGAAAAGGAAATAAGCCTATCCTGGAAATATTCCCAGCAAAAATGATATTTCTATTCTATTTCCATCACTTAATAGCTATGTTATCTTGAACAATTAATTAATTGTTTCCTCTGTGCATCACTTTTTTTATATGTAAAATGGTACCTCCTTTATCGGACTATTATAATGAGAAAATTTCGTACACCTGTGATGTGTGTGTGTATATAATGACCTTTACCTCATAAACCACTCAGTGAATGTTAATAATTATCATCATTGTTATTACTATATTATTATTATCATTATTATTATTCTGAGTCATGAAAAATTAGTAAAGGTCACCAAAGAAATGAAGCAGTGAGGAGGGGAGGGGGAAAGAGAGAGTCTAACTTATGGGTAAGGATGGGGGAAATTAAGAGCAGAGCTTACGGAAGGAAGACAGTTCTTTCTATGACATCTGTTAATAATGAATTTTTGCTGCAGCAGCGTTTTCTCTCAGTTTGAAGCCTGTTGCTTTCTCTCCCTTATCTTAGTGTTTCCTATTCTCCAAGCACCAATTTCTGTGTCTCGTCCTGCTGTGGTGCCCAAAGCATGTTTCTCCATGTTCACCGTGGGCTGAGAAAGCAATTCTGATTCAGAGTTAAACCTATCTCCCATTGGGTAGACACCTGAATGCCCAAAGTCTTCCTGTGTATTCCTTTTTTATTATTGAGGTATAAGTGACATATAACATTATATTAGTTTTAGGTGTATAACAAAATGGTTTCATATTTGTATATGTTGAGAAATGATCTCTACAATAATTCTAGTTGACATCTATCACCATACATAGTTACAGTTTCTTTCCTTGTGGTGAGAACTTTTAAGGTCTACTCTCCTAGTGTATAATGCTTGTAACCAGACTAGTTCCAACCCAGCTGCAAATATCCCAAAATTATATGCAAATATCTGTTCATGTGCACCCTTTAAACTTTATTTTTCCTCAAGAGCAATGTTTTCCATCAAATTCTCTAAGGAATCTATGAGACCTGAAAATTTGCTTTAATGATTAATGATAGTGCTGGGCCACCCTTTACCACTACTGTGGATATAGCATAATTTTTCACCAACTTTAAATTTATTTACATATATATTACACTTAGGTTTTCAGCTTATGGTATCTTCTGGGGCATTGAATCCCACAAGGGTACTCTCCATTATAGAGAGTAATTATTTCCATTTTCTTGTACTAAAAAGCCTTCAAGCATCAAGCTATATCTATAAGTTCTAGTATTATAGGATCTTGAGAACAAGTCCCCAGCGAGAAGCAAATTATCTGTGAAAAAAGACTTCTTTTCCTTTCTGTTTCTCTCTGATCTGTTGCAGAGAGACACGGTTGAAAAATAAAATTTTAAAATGCAGCAATGTCAAACTTGTGTAAAAATTTCTAAGTGCATGCTCTCAATTTTTTGCACTTATTACAGATCAGTAACAGTAGTTCACAGACCAGCACCAGTTAATTGGTCCACACTTTGTGCAGCACTATTATAGAACACTGGAGATGGAATGGATGATTTTCTAGAGACATTTGCATTTTATACGTGAGTTGGTGAAGACTGAAAGACCTATATTTGTATTATATAAGTGACTTGGTCAAGATTGAAAGACTTTAAATAATTTCAGAGAAATTATGTTTTTTTATTCTGGTAAAGAACATGTAACAGGAGATCTACTCTCTTAACAAACATTTAAGTGCATAGTCCAGTATTGTGAAGTATAAGCATAGTGTTGTACAACGATCTCTAGAATGTTTCCATCTGGGGAATCTCTATATCCATTTAACAGTTCTCCCCTCAGAAAGAAATTCTTTTTAATGCTAAAAAGTCAGTATGTGAAGGAGATAGGAAGGAAGGGCAAGTTCTCAGCCCCATTTTAATGTGTTTATGGAATGGCTAAATCAGATGGCATGCATAATCAGGTGATAGGACTCAATTAGAATAGTGATTGCAATACAGTTATTTCCTTTTTCCCTTCCCGTACCATGCCTGGAAATATCATGATGATAGGAGTTACTGTGTTCTTTGTTCACATAAAAAATCAGCTATTATCCTATGTATAGCCTTCATTTTTATAGGCTTTCTCTTAAAAATAAGGATCTTAATGCAAACTGCTTGAAACAAATCACCTTCAATCACTATATTATGATCAATGCTCACACAAGGATATATGACAAATTAAGTCAGGCTTCAAGGTGCTTGCTATGTAACAAGACAGAGAGCATAGAGATAAGTCCAATACAAGACATTGTAGGACCAGCATCTTAAGAGGCATGCAGAAAAGAGGAACCAAAATGCTTAGCGGGGAGAAGAAACACATGCTTTCTATGGGGTGGGGATGAGTTAATGTGAATGACTTCTTATTTGCACTGCTTCATTATTAAAATTATCCTGGGCATTCCAGTCTCTTGGGGGAAGTGATTTTACTGTTTCCTGTTATGAGATACACATGCATTGGGCAAGGATTCAGAAACTATAGACCAGATATGTTTAAGGGCAGAGGCAGTGAGATTGAAGATGCTAAAGTGAAACAAATAACGAGGGGGACAGATCTTGGAGTTGTTATGAAAGGTTACATTTTCAAAACATGTACCTAATAAATGGGCAGAAGAGAAAAGTCATAAGTATCTTAAAGCGAGGAAGAGATTGGAGAAGATGAAAGAGATCATACCAATTTTTCTATATAAAATAGACAATATTGAGACATCAAGCTTAATTTTCAAAGAAAAGAGGAAATGTGATAATCGGAAAGGGACAGGGAAGTGAATGGAACGTAGACGTGAAAGAAGCAAGGGGTATTTTAGAATAATTTGTACAGTGAATGTGTTGGCAAATCATCAAGATATGAATAATGTTATTTTCATTGAGAATCCAGCTAAAGCCAAACAGCACAGTTCAGTTCTTAGAGTCATCAACATTGAGAAAATTCCCTGAATTGATTATGGGGAGATTCCCTGAGTCATCTTTACTGTTCCTGAGGTAATAGAAACATATTTTTTATAGATGAAAATGCACAAAATTATGCCTGCATTCTTCTTCTGGAAAAAAAACATATAATACGATTATATAAGTGTAGGAAATGACTCAGAGTCTGTATCCATGAGACTACAAGGCTTGATTGTGAAATAGTTTATCTCTTTGCTTAGATTTCATTCAAGACAGACTTTGATTCCTGTATGATCATGATGATCAGCTTAATGAAAACTAATTCATTTGATAAAAATCAAAAGCACAACTAAAGGGGCACCTGCGTGGTTCAGTCGGTTAAGTGTCCAACTTGGGCTCAGGTCATGATCTTGTGGCTTGTGAGTTTGAGCCCCACACTGGGCTCTGTGCTGACAGCTAAGAGCCTGGAGCATGCTTTGGATTCTGTGTCTCCCTCTCTTGCTATCCCACTTGCACTCTGGCTCTCTTTGTCTAAAAAATAAACATTAAAAAAAATGTTTAAAGCACAATTAAAAATCTAGTTATCTGTTTGGATCTTGTCATAGCCATTTTTTTTACAACGTGGTGAGTTGGCAGCTCATTCCTAATCATTGGGACCATTAGTTCTAACTGCCTAATGCCTAAGTCCTATGTGGACATCCCACAAACCCTTCAAACAAAAGATGTAACTAAAATAAAAATGTGGTTATTATCTTCTCTTCTATAGCTCTTTTGCCTCCTATATTCTCAAATTCTGTTGATGTCATTCTTACTCCAGGCACTCAAGCTAGAATGATTTTTCATTCTTTCTTTCGTCTTGGTATTCATAGCTAATATGCTACTAAACTTATTTGACTTTCCAATAGTAATAATGAAATAGGCAATATTTCTTGAGGACCTAGTATGAGCTAGACTCTGTACTAAATACTTTGTATTTCTCATTCAGTCCCCATCTTTTTACAAATCCATATGTAGTGGCTATATTATCCTCATTTGTAAAATGAGGTAAAGACTAGAGCAATTGAGTAATGTATACAAATTTGTGCTGCTGGTAAGGAGGGCAGCAAGAACATGAATTTATGCTCTTATCAATATACTATAGTCCGCCTCCTTTCTATGGAGTTGCATTATCCTCATTCAGTATTTTATCACTTTTTTATGTCTTTTAAACTTTCTTGTAGACTGCTGTCTAGCTGTCTTTCTCCAGCAAGTTCCCACTATAAAATCATAAATATTTTCACTGCTTAATAAAACCTTTCATACTTTGGATCCAATTCACCTCTCCAGCCTTATCTCCCCCATTTCCAGGCATATAATCAGCACTCCAGTCAATTTACAATGACTTTTTTCCTCTGAAGACTATGCATGTGCATAAGCTGGGAAGTATCAAGTGTTTGAGGAAAGGGAGAGTCCCATCTGTACAATAGTGGGGACTAAGCTAGAAAGGTGGTTGTGGCCAGAATGCAGAGGAATTTAAGTCTCATGAGAGTAGGTTTGGCCTGGAGTCAAATGAGTTTGACTTTTGGCAGAGGTGGGGATGCCTAGGTAGGCTCTATGTGTGTTAAGTGGCAATGTCTTTATTTTTGCTATGTTTTGATTGTTTGTGTCTAAAAAAAATACAAGTGGTCTTTTTGATTTTTGGTTTGTATGAGAATGATTAAGGAAATTAGAATGTAATATCAGTTAGATTGGGTTGCTTCAAAAAACTAAATGGTTAACATGGACTGTGAGACAATCTTGAACCAAAGTTTCTGATTTTCTCAAAATTTTGAAAAGTATCAGGGTGAGGAAAATGTCAAAGACATTCAAGCAAAGCTAATAATATAAAATTATTTTCAGGGCACCTGGGTGGCTCAGTTGGTTGAGTGTCCAACTCTTGATCTCAGCTCAGGTCGTGATCTCATGGTTGGTGAGTTCAAGATCCACACTGGACTCTGCACCGACAGCATGGGGCCTGCTTGGAATTCTCTCTCCCTCTCTCTCTGCTCCTACTCCACCCATGCTCTCTCTCTCTCTCAAAATAGATAAATAAACAAAAAAATGTTTAATTACTTTCAAAAGATGAAAGTAATAAATAGTAGTTATTTTGATGCAATAAGATAGCCAGATCAACCTATTATAGGATATATATATAATATGATATATAATATTAAATATATATAATATAATAGTAAATAATAGCAGATATTTCATTAATCAATGTATAAATTTAACTTAAAAATTCTAATCATTTAAAAATAAAATTTTTGATTGGGGCACCTGGGTGGCTCAATGGGTTGAGTGTCTGACTTCAGCTCAGGTCATGATCTCACAGGTGGTAGGTTCTAGTCCTGCATCGGGCTCTGCGCTGATAGCTCAGAGCCTGGAGTCTGCATCAGATTCTGTGTCTCCCTCTCTCTCTCTCTGCCTCTTCCCCACTCATGCTCTGTCTCTCTCTGTCTCTCAAAACTAAATAAACATTAAAAAATATATTTTTGATCAATTTGATCATGTCTTCACTCAACTTTCTTAGAAATATCTAAACATAAAATGTCCATTTTTCACATTTTGTGTTATTTTATGAAGTGTGAAAATAAAAAAAAATATGATATGTTAATAATGAGGCAGCCTTGCATTTTATATTCCAAATAATGACCTGCAGCTAGTTTTCTCTTAGGTTTTAAAAAATTATTTATTAAAGAATTAGAAACACAATGGTAGTTCTCATTTAAGAGAGCATTTCAAAGCACCAAATAGTTTCCATTGGGTGATTTAAGAAATAACTTACATACATTATAGAGCAGCATTCTCTATCTTGCATTCCATGCATGTGAGAAAGAGAACTGAAGCCCAGAAGTGCATGTATTTGGAAGGCTGAGAATTCGATGGGCATGACATTTTCTAGCCAGATAAAAATACACATGCATATGTCTGCATGACTCATTCCACACAACTCAAAATTGCTGGAGAGTGGGTGTAGCTATGAATATTACTGCACAATGAAGTTTTCAAAGAAAAAAAACAAATTTGGCAGCTTCCAATCTTCCTGGATAACTTTAGATTAATTGAAATTTCAATTAATAAAATGCCCAAACTAAAAATGCATTAAAAGCTTGTCAAGTGCTGGAGAACAAATGAGGGAGCATGAATAATGCAAAACCAAAGTGATAGCTGTTCTATAAATGCACATATTTCGTCTGTCTGTCTGACTATATTTTAACAAAGTTAGGTCATGTCTCAGCCAGAATTGAAGTCAGTAATTGATTTTTTTGTCAGGACTTCAATTTCATTGTATTTCATATCCAAATTGTAAAATCTGAATTGTCCAGATAGTTTGTTTCGATTTCAAATATCTTTCTATAAATTGTGACTTGATTATTAGTCATGAGTGCAGGTTCTAGTAAATAAGAAAAATAATACAGATTGCTTTAAAGGTATTATTTTTTGAGTTTTGCTTTATGCCAGGTACTGTGGTTAGTGACTCTATATGCATTAACTCTTTTAAACCTAAAAGAAATCTATATAAATTTTTATTATCTTCTTTCTTGTTTGTGTGTGTATTATACAAAACTAATAAATAACATTGTCAAGATGCAGTCCCAGGTTTGTCTGATGCCAGATTTCTTCTCTAACCATGCTATTCAGCAAGTCTAAGAAAGAATTATTTCAATTATTTCAATTTAGCAAAGGTTGTGGGGCTGTAGGCATACAAAACCAGCGACCCCAAGATGTGCCATTTTGGCACATGGATTTTTTTTCAAGCTGAAAACAATCAAGGTCTGAAAAACTCAGGAAGATGCTTGAACTTCCCCCTAACTACCTGCTCCAGGATGGGAACTATCACCGGAGATAACTATAGTCTAATATGAACTAAGAATGGTAGACAGAGAAGAACTTAGCCCAGTTAGTTTGTGAAAATTCCTCTCTGTGTCCCATTGTTCCTGTATGATGCAGCAAACATTTGTTTACCAAACATTTCCTCTTTTTCATCTTCCCATAAATTGTTTTCCTGCCCTTTGAAGTCCCAGACCCCTAGGTATTCTCCTTGGTTCAGGATGACATATATACCTCATTTTGCCTGACTGTCTTTGGAAGCTCACATATTTATATGCATCCCATGTGCAGATATAATGTAATTAAATTTGATTTTCTTCTGTTAATCTGTCTCATGCCAGTTTGACTCTTATATCAGCCAGAAGAATCTTTAAGAGTAAAGAATCTTTAAGAGAAAAAAACTTCCCCTCTCAACAGGGTCAATATTAATAATTAAAATACAGGTGAAAGAAATGGTATAAAAGTATGTCCTGTCCACAGAGGTTCAAACACGTATGTGAAGGTTTATATATAAACAAACACGTATTTATATAATATTAGTTTAATCACTGCATATTCCTATTGTATATAAATTGTGCACATGATTCACTCAACTCGAATGTAGCAAAACCATTATTATCATTTTATTTTTTACACAAAGGCTCATACAAACATAGTAATGTACAGAAGTTGTGTAGGAAGCTTGTTGTTGGAAAGTTTATAAATGGACTATATTTTATCCATAACAGAGCTGAGTGCACAGAGTTTAGTCTCTGTAAATCACTTTATAGAAATGTTTGAAAATTGGATGGCTAATAAAGGTTAGGGCCCAACCAGACCCATAGCTAATGAGCCCACTTCATGACGACATCGTTATGCGAGAGAGGGAAAATAAGATAAAGTATGGAAAATAATGTACATGGTTCATTTCTGAGCATTTTAATGGTCAGTACCAGTCACTGCAGCTTTTGCTGCTGCTATTGATTATGAAATTGGCATCGTGAACCTTGAAGGCTCTGCTTGCTGTCCTTCCATCCATTTTATCGACTTAGGCATAAGTGAGCTTCAATCAGTGGCTATTTGCTTTGTGCACGTTGAACAAAGCAAAGAGCAAACAAGAAAATAGCATTACTTTTCTCTACTACTGTCTGCTCTTCTAACCTCGCCTTAAAGGCTTCATTCACAAATTCACAACTGTGTATATGTTTGTGATGTGTGCAATGGCTCACACTGATCTCACCTCCCCTGATCTCATATAGCCCATTTCATCTAAATAATACATTTAGTCTTTATGATTAGTCAGATTTGAACCTCCCAATTGGATCCCAATTGTTTTTCTTTCCTCAGATAGTAAATATTCCCCAGATGGTAAATATAAGCTCATTAGAGGCAGGATGTGTCATATTAATTCATTTACTAGTGCATGAGGGCATTATTTTGTTCCTTCAGAAAGGATTTATTACCATGAAACTATCACAGCTTTTTCCTACTTGAAACTAGAAAAAGTCACTTAGCCACCCCGAGCTTTAGTTTTCTCATGTCGAATTTGTGGCCTAGCAAAGTTAATTATAATTATAGTGAAAATTAAATGAAAAAAAAATCTGGAAGAGGCTTAAAACATGGCCTGGAAGATCCTCAGCACATGGAGGTTCCTGCATTTCCCTGGGAAAGACCTTGGTAAATGCTGAACTGAATGTGAACAACTGGTTAGTTCCATCAAACTGGTCAAAGAAATTATCTGTTTAGATGTAGCCATTCACTTCTCTAACTGATTAATAAAATTAGACTTCAGAGGCACCTGGGTGGCTCATTCAGTTAAGTGTCTGACTTCGGCTCAGATCTTGATCTCACAGTTCATGAGTTAGAGCCCCACACTGGGCTTCGTGCTGACAGACAGCTCAGAACCTGGAGCCTCTCTGGATTCCATCTTTCTCTCTCTCTGCCCCTCCTTCCTTCCCTCCCTCCCTCCCTCTCTCTCTCTTTCTCTCAAAAATAAACATTAAAAAATGACAACAAATAAAATTAGACTTTAAAACATGAAAATAAATTGTGTTCATCTGATATATTCAGAAAAATATATCAAATGCATTGTAGAAGACACTCTTAGAAAAAAAGAGAAGGAAGTAAATGAGGATCTGGGACAGAGGGAGTGGCAAATAGGAGAGGGACCTTACACCAACCTTAAATGACAGTGCACATGGGCCTTAGGATTAAATTAACCTCTGCTCCTGAGCAACTGGGGAGGGAAAGGGAAAAGCAACAGACAATAACAAAACCAAAAATGCATTCATTTAGTTGGAAGGCACCAAGAATAATAAATAAATATGACATGTCCAAATGTGAGTAAAGATAGTAAATCCCATGTGTTTATAGAGTTTATATAGTCTCTCTGTTACTTGCCTAGCTAGCTGCTTAGCTGTCTAGCTATCAAACTAGTTAGCTACTTAACTACCTAGCTTCTTATCTAGCTGTTCATGTTACTTCCAGGGATGACATGAACATTCACATTCATGTCATGATCTTGAATTTGCACAGGTGCTTCCAGCTTAACACTTCCCTTTCACCTTTCCCCACAAAGGGCGTTTATGGTGGACAGACTTGCAACCTTACTCTAGGCACCTCTAAACAATGATATACATCAGTGTTACTGAGAAAAAAATGATGTCTTCTAAACACGGACTTTAAGCTACAGAGTGAAATGTAATAGATTTCATCATGAAAGAGAATTTATACTTCTATAAGATAATTTAAAATCCTGACATGAGTTTAAGACTGGAATTACTTTCCTTTAAGGACTGAAGTCATAATTCTTAGTGAAATTTAATTATTTGTAATGGGGAAAGCAAGATGTCAGGCAATCAGAGTGGTGTGGGCGCTTAGTTAAGATTATTTTCAACCAAAAAAGAATGCATTTTATGTAAAATATAATAATGATATTATTTCATATATTTATGAGGCATTTTTTAAGTTTATTTATTTATTTTGAGAAAGAGAGAAAGAAGAGAGAGAGAGTGCGTGGGGGAGAGAAAGAGAGATTCCAAAGTAGGCACCTCACCTAGCATGGAGCCTGATATGGGGCTCGATCCCATGACCAGGAGACCATGACCTGAGCTGAAACCAAGAGTCGAATGCTTAACCAACTGAGTCCCCCAGGCTTCCTTATGAGATTTCTTAAAGCCAAACATCCATGATCTACATTCTCATATTGATAAAAGTTACATAAATGATGTTACCTTTAAAGAAATCAACTTCCTAGATTTCTACTCTACTTAAAATTATTTAAGATTTACCCTTCAGCAGAAAAGGACCATATATACAGGAACAATAGTAGAATATTTCTGAGAAAAGTTT
The DNA here is from genome assembly GCF_008692635.1 of Crocuta crocuta. Lineage (NCBI taxonomy): Eukaryota > Metazoa > Chordata > Mammalia > Carnivora > Hyaenidae > Crocuta > Crocuta crocuta. The sequence goes on along the minus strand of NW_027529174.1, from coordinate 8,142,391 downwards.
CCTTTGTAGCTTTTTCTGTGCTGCTCTTTTGGCACAGAGCACCTAGGAGACAAGACACTTAGAACACAGAGCAATGCTAATTGGTTCTCACATGTTAGTCAAAATGATATCTTAAATATCCTCTTTCAGAGGATAGAGAGGTCACTCACTCTCCACAGAGCATACCTTGAATGATATGCCTTGAAAGTATTTTTTTTTAATTTTGCAATTTTACACTGTGCCAATGCATTTTCAGGGAAGAGTCAAATTTGAACTAACATCTGGATGCATACATAAAATCCAAGGCATTGAGATAAAGTTATATGTGTTTTAATCCTTAAGTTATTGTATTACTTTTATTGTCTCCTTTTTAAAAAAATATGAACTGTGCCTCTGTAAAATTTTAGTGAGATGACATACTAATATAGAGAACAGATTTTGTATGGTGAATAGAGTAATTTGCTTAAGCTTAAAAATTATAAAAAAATTATGATGCCACAAATATAATAAGAAGAAATGATGGTTTTCTGATAAAATTATGATTTATAATTACAGTAGAATTTTGTTTTTAATATTTGATAATAAATTATATAGGAAATTTTACACCAATGTGCCTATGGTGTAGTAAGTTTTAATGCAGTCACAATAAAAAACAATTTGCTAAGAATGAAGTGTTACCAAGAGAAACCTCATGCTTATAGTAAGAAGACTTACAAGGGGACTTCACTCAATGGTCTAGGGACAATGTTACTTCACACGTGCGTGAGAATATGAACACAGATGCCTGGGATTCATGTGTGAACACTCCCATTTACCAGACCTAAAACCCAGACCCATGCCCAGATGATTCTGTTGTAGGTTGCTTTTGACCGCACTTTGAGAAACACTGCTTTAGAGTCTGACTCGCATCCTTATAGACTCAGAAAGCTGGACATTTTTAAATACATCAAGAATAGATCTATCTGTCTGGAGCAGACTCATGTGCACAGACAGAAATGTACAGTTGACTCTTGAACAACACAAGTTTGACTTCTGTGGGTCCAATCATGTGCAGACTCTTTTCAATACAGCCCAGTACTATAAATATATTTTACTTTCTTATGATTTCCTTAATAACATTTGTATCATACTTTATTGAAAGACTATAGCATATAACATATAAAATATGTGCTATATAACATATAAACTGTGCTAATTGACTATGCCAGCAGTTAGGCTTCTGGTCAACAGTAGGCGATTAGTAGTTAAGTTTTGGGGGAGTCAAAAGTTATACGCAGATTTTAACCACATGGGTCAGTAAAAGTCAACACCCTTAATTATCATGTTCAACTAGCACACAAAATGCTAAAGTATTAATTAAAAGGAAAACTATATCTCTTGCAAAGCAGTACACTTAGATCACTAAGGGAGGCAGTTAGAATCAGAAAGCTGCCTAGAAAGTATAATCTTAAAACAAAATGATCTAAGGGTTCAAATAAAGTGGCATCAAGTCAAACATTGGTATTGATTTCACACACAAAAATATCTTGTTAATTATGAGGAATGGTTTTCATTTTGATGAAGAAATATGAATATTCGGAAATTTACAAAGAACACTCAGAATAAACAAATGTTACAATTGTAATATATTTCAACCTTAAGTACATCAATCCCTTAATACTTAAATTTCCATAATTTATATTATACATATGATATGTGCACATATTGTGCCTTAGCTTATGAAACATTGAAGAAGTCCCTGTTGAAAACCATTTAGCCCCTTCTTTTATAGCATATTGCAAGCTGTTTTCTTGCATCATGCATAAGCTGTCAGGAAAAATGTTCACTTACATGAAAGTACTGAATGTCTGTTGCCATCTTGTCACTGTCAGCTGTTAGCTTACCATGCTGCTACCGTCAGTCCCTTTAAAATGTATCCAGGGGTATTGACAGGGTGCTTACTCAGTAGAGCAGCTAGAAGGATATTTTACATTTGTAGATACAAACAAATAATACAAGAGGAAAAAATGATGACTAGCAACTCATTTTAAAGGTATAGGCCAACAGTAAGAATTAAGAAAAAAATAAGAATTAGAAATTTCACCCTTCAAAAAGGAACATGCATTACAAACAGAAAGATAAGATTCATCTATTAAAGGATATAATTCTTAGATGAAAAAGTAAAAATCTGCATAGCTACTATGGCTCTAAAATAAAGCATAATAGCCTAAAATGGAGATCATTGAGAAAGGGCTTTTGGGACAAGGAGATTTGGACCTAAATCATAGCAGTCCTGGCAATAAGCGAAGAGGAAAAGGAAGACGATCTTTGCTGGGAACAATTCATGCACAAAGTCACAGAAGTGGAAATGAATAAGCTTTGTGTAGACCATGTCCCAAGATCACCTAGACTATGGCTTGTGACAATTACTGAGATTTTAAAAATGGGTGAGCTGATAGATTTTAACAGTAGGTTTTTTCAAAATGATTTTCAAAGATTAGTTTTCCTTTCATGGTGTTTTTTGTTTAATGTTTATTTATTTTGAGGAAGGGGAGAGTGGGGGAAGTAGGCAGAGAAGGGGAGAGAGAGAGAGAGAGAGACAGAGAGACAGAGAGAGACAGAGAGAGAGAGAGAATTCCAAACAGGCTCCACTCTGTCAGTACAGTGGGACTCAATCCCACAAATGGTGAGATCATGTCCTGAGCTGAAATCAGGACCCAGACGCACAACTGACCGAGCCACCAGGTTACCTTCATGGTGATTTGAAACACATTGGCATTCTGTTATATATTAATACTATCTCCTTTCCCCTCCAAAATAATATATGCTATTTGGGAACTACTATCCTTTCTATATACTCCTGGCAATTTACAGCAAGTATTAGCATATCATAGTTTCTATGGGGTTGTATAGCAAAGAAACATCTTTACATTTGTTCACTTTAGTCCCTGAGCTCTTTTTCATAAGAGGTAACAATTTGGGGGTTTGGTAACATTTGTAAGAGATAGTGAGAATGAGTACAGATTCTTGAAAATTTTGCAGTGTGGTAAACGATATCTTTGGAAGGAAAGGCTGGAATCTGGTGAAAGAAATGTGTGGAGGTGTAGAGGGGAAAAGAGAATCATGTCAGAAAATCAGCAAGGTGGCTAAAGCCTTCCTGCAGGTGACAGGTAGCAAGGATCAGACCTGCATGGTACAGAGGAAATAAGATGCAATCTGAGAAACAATGAAGCAAATGAAAAGAACATATTGGTTGCTTGGATATAAAGGAATGAACAAAAGAGAGGGACAAAAACAGCTATGACTTCATAAAAAGCTACTTACTAGCTTTTTCTCTTTATTGTCTTCAAAAGACAGAAAGAGCTCGGAGCACCTGGGTGGTCCAGTCTGTTAAGCCTCTGACTCTTGATTTCGGCTCAGGTCATGATCTCCAGGTTCCCGGCTTCCAGCCCTGCATCTGTCTCTGCGCTCTCAGTCCCTCCCCTGCTCTCTCTCTCTCTTAAAGATAAAGAAATAAACTTCAAAGATAATAAATACATTAATTAAATAAATAAACTTTTAAAAAGGCAGAAAATGGCCTAAAGAAGTCAATGAGGACAAAAACAAAGTTCTATGGTGACTATGTAGATGCTATGCAGAATAAAAGTAGAATTAATGAATTCAAAGAAAATGGAAGATAGTTAACTAGTGCATTAATCAAGAAAATGATCTATGAAATTTGGGTCACCCATGATATTAATATTTATATATCTACACTATTTACATATGTATAAATCTACTCTATCAATGTTATATATTGATAAATACATATAAATATTATGTTGGCTTTAAATCGTAAGGTCTGGAACTCAAGGAGATTTTAAATGTTTATTTTGTTTATTTTTGAGAGAGAGAGAGAGCATGGGAGTGAGGAAGGTGCAGAATGAGAGAGAGAGAAAAAAGTAGAGAGAGAAAACCAAGGACACTCCTTACTGTCAACAGAGAGCCCATCATGGGCTCAATCTCATGACCTTGAGATCAGAACCTGAGCTAGATTCAAGAGTCACACGCTTAACCAACTGAGCCACCTAGGCACCCTTCAAAAGAGATTTTAATACTGAGTTCAGACGATATATATGGAGGAAAATATATTTAAAATATATATGGGAAACATATACTAAAGTTTATATATAATTCATATGTTAGTGTGCATAGAAAAAAATAACATCATGATTAATTTTTCCTGAATCCTGTGAGGCAACAAAAATGTCAGTTTATTCTCTATCCACTGTCAATACTGGCTTCCTGTGGAATGACAAAGTAAGAGAAGTCGGGCAACAGTAATTTCAATCTCCTCAAGATTGATTTATTTTCAATTGCAAGTTCAGTCTGCTGAAAGGTGTTATAATGGCAGCTTGAGATCCCCAAAGTAAAGTAGAACATGAGAAGCAGTAATTTAAACTGTTCTACACGTAGGTGTCTATCTGGACCTAAAGAATCGCTATGGGCATCCAATTATTGAATTCTTCTTTCGTTTATACTAATGCTCCTTAACTTGAATCTTGTCTGTAGAGTGAAAGTCCTTTATGTAATTTCTATCCATGCCTTCAATAGATAAAATATACAGTGTATTAGCCTTCAGTTACAATAACGGGACACTGGACTATTGTCACTGTGGCCCTAAGGAAATGTGAAGCATTTATGTAGATGATACTCTCAAAAATGGGTACAGCACTTTACCGCTTTACAAAGTACTTCTATGTTATTATTTCATTTGGTATTTAGCAATAACATCCTGTTTAAAACTGGGAACAACTGACTGCGTACTTTCTCATGAATGTGCTGAGCACCACAGAACTACATGCTTTCAACCTGGATTTTTCCATCTTGGATCAGTAGCACCCTAGTATGCAAATGTACATATTACTATTTTTTAAAATTTTCTATTTCGTGTTATTAGTACGAAACGTGAATTTATTCTGAATTTATTTAAATGATCATCTTATAATTGAATACCAATAAATTTTCATTCCTGCTTTGGAATTGGGATTTGCAATCACATGTCATTTACCAAGTGAAACTCTAAAATAATGACACTTAACATGAAATGCAATGCTTCTCCGACTGGAGTTCAGAGACTGAGACATCTGAAAATGCATTCTTGGAATGCTGAATACTTGGGGTTCAAGTTTCAGTTTCAGAGAACAGAAATCACTAGAGCTAGTTTAAGCAGAAGACAATTCAGTACAGAGAATTATTAAATGTGCAGAATCACCGGGAGGTCAAAGAAACATACCTCAGGAAGAACAATTCCCAAAGACGCTACAGAAATAGAAGCCAAAGTTGCTGTTGCTGCCGTCACATCATACAAGTGCTGCCTGTGGAAGCTGCCCCAGAACCACGCAGCCTCCGCTACAAGATGCACCAGCACTTTGTAATTCATCTGCGTATGTCCCGGGGGCACGGTGTTTAGCATGAGGGAGATAGCCAATGAGTCCTTCCTGGAGAGACGAACGGATATTCTTTCTTCTCTGTTACACTGCTCCAAGTTCATTTGCACAAATGGCTAAAGGGCTTAAGAGAGTGAACGGTGGCCATGAAGAGAAGCTGGAGAGCAATACTGTTAGATGTAGTGTCATGGATGTCTGTAGTATTTGCTGTAATTAGTCACTAAGATAAAACACAGTCCGTACAATTTTCACGGCTTAAAAGAATAGTAGTTCATTCCTCACAGTCAGGTGAATTTATAGGCAGTGGGAGGATTGGGGGCTCCTTGGCTTCACATAGACTGGGGTAGTTTGGGAGCAATCCATTGGAGATAGAAATCTTTCTGCAACCTGGGTTGACATCCAGTTGGCATTCAGAAGGGTAAAGGTGCTTATGGTCCAGGCCTTGAAGGGGTACACATAATTCTCATTCACCTGGCATTGGTAGGTCACACAGCCCCAGCTGACTACCTCGGGGAGAAAAGAACACAGAAGAGTTGTTCGTTTTATCCACAGGAAGAATAGGAAATATATATTTTTAGATTTTTTTTAACGTGTATTTATTTGATTTTGAGAGAGAGAGTGAGCATGAGCAGGGGAGGAGCAGAGACAGAGAGGAAAAGAATTGCAAGCAGGCTTCACGCTCAGCCCAATGTGGGGCTTGATCTCACAACTGTTGAGATCATGACCTAACCTGACATCAAGAGTCAGATGCTTAACCAATTAAGCCACCCAGGCCATAACTGGGTTTAATGGACATAACTGACTTCGTGACAGTGTTGGAAGAGAAATGTAGCATTTGGTTTATAAAAATTCACTAAGTGTGAAGCTTGCTTAAGATGGCCTCTGTGGGTGTGTGTGTGTCTCTCTCTCTACTCCTTTCCTGTGTGCACACACTCTCTGTCTCTCCCAAATAAAAACAACTTTAAAACTTAAAAAAAAATCATTACGGCAAATTGTATTGTGAATGCTGTTTTTGAGAGACATTACCAAATAGCAGAGACAGAAACATCTTATCTGTCCAAGTAGTAATGATAGTACTCTAAATAACCTCTGGGACAACAAAGTTAGGTTTTAATATATCTTTAAGTGGTAGATAACAATTTGTGCGATTTATCTTTTTCTGTATAACAGGCCGAGGTAATTTGCATTGCGCTAAGCATCTAAACATTTTCCAAGGAAAGCAGCTCACCATTGCCGCCTCTCCCCAAATGAGGTATTTTCTGCTTCCGGACATGTTGTGCACTGCTACTCCACCCATTGTATTTCATGGGAATGTCATTTAATTAACACTAATTCTAAATTTTATTCCTTAACTATGGACCCCTGAAAAAAGAAGATCGATGTTGAATCTAAGAAAATGTATGCAAAAACAAAAACAAAAACATAGATAAGAACTGTGAAGAGTTGAAAGAAATGTAAAGGTATGTGATAGATAAAGACTTTTAGAAAAAGGGTAGGATTCTAAAGCTGCTCTACCTCTATGGAGTTTGCTTCCTCCTATGCCTTTTTAGTGTTCTGAATGCCCCAAATCCAGTAAATTAATTTTTGACAATAGCTGGTTTTATATATTTTAAAAGATAGTACATGATATATATTCTAGAAAAAAATGGAGGAATTAGAGACAACATTCCCAAGACTATAACTTGAAGAGGATATTCTGGTTTTAGTTAAGAATAATGGATTATGAGAAATTTTCTTTTTGGTTAACCATGGAAACTTATCTGTCCTCCTCTAACAGTAAAGAAAGTTCAGAAATCCCATAAGCAAAAGATTATGTTGTAAAAACTTCATTTCATTTTGACTTCCAAGAATATCTAGCTTTTTCCAATTAGCAGTTAAGACTTGGGGATATGATTCTCATAACATAAACTTTGCTCTTACAGTATCTTACATGTATATTGGCAGTGCATTTTATCTTTATAATATTTCCTCTTTACAATCTGATTACACAGATCTCTCTCCCTTATTTTCTTTGTTTCTTAAAAATGGTAAAATTTCTCATTTATCTTTTCACAAATCAGATATCTAATAAATGTGTGTTGTTGATGTTGGTCAGGTACACATTTGTACATCTTGTCTAATCATCAGCATGCGGTCAGAAAAATAGAACATTGTTAGTGAACAATGAAATCATTGTTCTTGGTTTTTCAAAGAAATTCTTCTTATTTTCACTAAATTTGCTTAGAGTTGCATATTTTGCTTTAATAGGCAATATTAGTATGTCAGATATAAAAACCACTAACTTTTTCCACCACTGACACAGTGAAGTCCAAAATTCAATAGTCAGTAGATAACACAACGCTAGCAATTTTGCTGACTAGAGAGGCTTTTCCCAGTAAGGATTTGGCTTGTTATTGGGATTCTTCAAGGTGTCAATGTGTACATAACTTTACATATTAATGTCATAATTGAAATAAATTGTAATTCATTTAGTGTATATCATTATAATTTATTCACTATATATATTTGTATATATATATATATTTGTATATATGTATATATATCTTTTGTTATTCATTGTTCAATGTTCCAGGATAGAGCAGTGATAGAAGACTGGTAAGGAGTCTGCATTCATGGATTTTCAATTCTCACAGACAATAAGAATATAAATAGACAGATGAAATAAAGCAGATAGCAGTATGTGCATGGAGAAAAGAAAGCAGGAAAACGTTACACAGGCTGACTGTGATAGTGTACAACATTACACAGAGGAGTGAGGAGAGATCTCTCATGAGGTGACATTTGTGCTAAGCTCTGAATGACAAAGTTGTCAGCCATGTGAAAATCTGGAGGAAGGGCTCTCCAGGGAGAAGACGCCATGATGACAGAATGAGTTTGGTTTATTTGCAAGGAGAGAAAGGGTATGTGGCTAGAAACCTGGATGAGAGGGAGAGGCCTGGGAGAGGAGATTGGAAAGGAAGCCGGGGCCCTGTCTTTAGTGATGATTCCCTCGTTTCTCGTGCTAGGCTGGAGGCCTCCAGAGACAAGGCAGCTATTTGCAACTACTCATGTAAGAATATTCTTAGCAATTGTGCATATGAGTTACTTTTATTTTTATTAGTTTTTCCAATTTTGCCCAAACATCGCCATAATATCTATTCATTGTGAAAATTTTAGAAAATGGAAACAAGTATTAAAAACTAAAAAGTATCTTAAATCCAAAATTTTCAAGTAAGTACTATGACAATTTTGTTTTTATGCCTACATTTCCTAAGTATTTAGGGTAGTGGGTCAACAAACTCTTTCTGTAAGGACCTAAATAGTAAACATTTTAGGCTTTGTGGGTCATGTGATCTCTGAGATCAGTACTCATCTCTGCTGCTTACAGAGATGTAATCATTTACAGGCATATGTAAATGAAGGGTCATGACTATGTTTCCAATATAATTTATGTATGTATACTGACATTTGAATTTCAGACAATTTTTGTGTATCACTAAATATTAACCACTTAATTATGTTAAAGCCCATTCTTAACTGGTTGGTCGTATAAAAACAAGCAGCTAGGCAGATTTGACAAGGGCCTGTTGAGCTGATCCTTCGTTTAGACACATAAGTATGTAAATGTAGCTATATCCATCCATATACATATAAATGCTGTTATGAACAAGAAAAAAAGTGAGACCAACAATATATACCTGTATACCTGTATAATCTTCTTATCTCACTAATTTTGTGGTTCGATGACAGGTAATCGCTTCTCGGCCTTTTGGCTAAGGTCAAGTGTCTATGACAGGTAAAAGGAAGACATTTCACACCTCTCTTGCAGGTACCCAGAAGCATATGGCTAGTTGAGGTAATTGGATTCATGCATCGAAGATTGGAGGTGAACCCTCAAGTCCAGGCTTAGCTGGTGGGGCCACCACACACAAGCCGACTGAGGCACCAAAACACCACTTGCCGGGGAGCCTGCTAAGCCCACAGTAGATGTTTCATGAATGAGAAATGAATCTTTGTGCTAAGCCTCAGAGCCATTAATAATTGTTACTGTAGCAGAGCCTAATATGACTAGTACAGTGTTGTATATATGTGACTTTTAGCCTTTAATAGTGCCTTCCCAAAGATCATCTTTGAAGATACCATCTTCATAGCATTACAGCATATAAAGGTACATTATAATGTATATAACCAGCCATCTAATTCGTTTTCAGACTTGAGTTATTCTCTATTTTTTTCCCAACGTAAACTCAGCCATAGTGAAAAGACTTTCAGTAAATACTCATAGAGATAGCCCCCACTGTTTTACAAGTTTGTGTCACACCACTTTGCTTTTTTTTTTTCTTTCTTTTTTTTTTTTTTAATAGTTTATTGTCAAATTAGTTTCCACATAACACTCAGTGCTCATCCCCACAAGTGTCCTCCTCCATGCCCATCCCCCCCTCCCCCCACATCCATCAGTCCTCAGTTTTTGTCAGCATTCAAGAGTCTCTCATGGTTTGCTTCTCTCCCTTTCCCCCACCATTTCCGCCCTTCTTCTCCCCCTTGTTCCTCCGTCAAGTTCCTCCTAATCCTCCTATACGTGCAAACATATGGTATTTGTCCTTCTCTGCCTGACTTATTTCGCTCAGCATAACACCCTCAAGGTCCATCCATGTTGCTACACATGGCCAGATTTCATTATTTCTCATTGCCATGTAGTATTCCATGGTATAGATAAACCACATCTTCTTGATCCATTCATCTGTTGATGGACACTTAGGCTCACACCACTTTGCTTTTACCAAAGACCTGCATTAGTACCTGTTTTTGCTGACCTATAGCAATCCAGAGAGGAATTTTACTTTTAGGGAATAAAGGTGAAAAGTGGTAATAATGTTCAGCATTTGCTTTGCAGCAAGCTGTTAGGACACACCCCAACAGCAAGAGGGCCCCCACTAAGCTCCTTCCCCTGAACTACACTCAGAATCAAGTACCAGTTTTGAACTGTGTCTGTGAGCATCGGTGCTCTTTAATTCATCACCTCATCACACACCAGGTTAGCAAGATGTGTCCTAAGGTATCAGAAAGGCCTCAAAGAGGTTATTTTTGGGGGTCTGGGAATGTGCAAAATTGTTTTTATGTACATTAATGGTAATTGTTTCTTCATTTATGCCAGTTTAGTTTACAAAACTTTAGATAGGAATGTTCTACTTTTAGATACCAGGGGAAACTATATTTTCATTTCATTCATTTTTTAATTTTAGAAATGTAATCATTAAGATAAAGCACTATTTTAAGTACCATTTATATAGATTCCCAAATTATCCATCATATAGTTTGTGACATTTAAAACTCCTATAAGCTATATATGTTCTACAGCCATTTTATTATCATTAGTCAATATTGTTTTTTAAATCTTGGTTGATTTGGTAAGGAAAATGGTATTTCTTTGTACTAGTTCACATTTCTTAACTAGTAAGGTTGAATCTTTTTCACGTTTGTTATTGGTCTTTAAATTTCCTTTGTCAATTTGTAGGTCTGTAAACTTGAGCTACATGTTGGCCCTCTCTGAACGTCGATTTCCTCTCCTGTAAAATGGAGACAGTAATAGAAACCATCTTTTGAGAACAATTTGAAGCCTATATTACATAATAAGTGTAAAGTATTTGGGCAGTGTCAAAGTCCACATTTATTTAATTTTGCATTTTTATTCTTTCTATCCATAGCTTTCTAATGTTACCTACCCTTCAATGTCCAAACTAACTATAATTCAAAACTTATATCTGGCCATCTTATATCATAACACACTTTCCCCTCTTTGGGATTTTTATAAACTACTATACTAAAAATTAAATATTCTTACCTCATTATTTTAATAATAATATGCTGCTTAATTTTAATTTTTATTATTTAATTTAAAAATTTAATGTTTATTTATTTTTAGAGAGAGAGAGAGACAGAGCACAAACAGGGGAGGGGCAGAGAGAGAGAAAGAGACACAGAATCTGAAGTAGGCTCCAGGCTCTGAGCTGTCAGCACAGAGGCTGACATGGGGCTTGAACCCATGGGTCAGAGGATCATGATCTGAACTGAAGTTGGACACCCAACCAACTGAGCCACCTAGGTACCCTTTAATATTTATTTTGTATATCTTTTTATTCAATGTATGTATTATAACAAGCAATTGTTAGGATCTGTTACTCATTTTCCTTGTTTATAAAGTGGGATACAAATAGTACTGATAGCCTTTCTCTGAAAACAGAGTTTATGTCTGTAAACTGTTTGGAATGATGCTTGGCACAAGGAAAGGCTAAACAAGTATTATTTTTTACAACAATATTTATTACTATTGCTATTATCATATTTATTGTTATATGCAAAACACCATAAAATTAACATTACAAAAAACAACACACTTCTTTTATACCTTCCTTATGCCACATGGTAAATTTTCAACAGATATCAAGTCAACAAATGCAAAATGCAAAAACAAACTGTGGAAAATTGAAATTTGCATGCAGTAATTTAAGGGAAAATTTGACGTGTGATTAGATGTGTGAATGTATATATATTTCAAAAAAAAAAAGGAAGAATGAGGAATGTACAAGCACCCTGCTCTTGTTTTAAACTTGATTTATGTTAAGAAAGAGAGCATGAGCATGTGAGGGGCAGACAGAAAAAGGGAGAGCGAGAATCCCAAGCAGGCTCAGCACTATCTGCACAGAGCCCAACGTGAGGCTTGAACTCATGAAGAGTGAGATCATGACCTGAGCCGAAATCAAGAGCTGGACACTCAACCCACTGAGCCCCCCAGGTGTCCCGGCACCCTGCATTTTTTATGTATCCAACCAACTGAGAGGATTTTGGTGGCTTATTCATAAAGGCAATACGAATGAAAACAATAACAGCAATGACTAACAGTCTACACAAAAAAATAGCTAGACATTTGAAAGAGCGTAAGATTGTAGGATGTTAATTCACATGCCCATGCTAACCCTTTGTAACAAAGTCAGTAAAAAGGAGAATGTGACAGTTGATAGGATTAGTGTGTAAGAAGGAATTTAGCTTGCAAAATATGAAAGAAGTTCCCTTTTCTTACAATGCCCTAGGAAAAGCAGAAATTTCCCATAAGCTGAGAAATTTGGCAGAAAGTATAATTTGGAAAGAGGCCAGAAAGGAAGTTTCTTTAGATAACAAAGGGTATCACTAAAGCACATACTAATTATCAGTGCCCAGCTATTTTTAGGTGAAGTTTCCCCTGGAAGGTCTACTCCTTTCTAGATATATCTGCCAGTCAGAAGGGGAAAAAGAAAGAGAGAAATTCAGCCTCTGTGAGGTACCCATTCTTACATATTCTAGGTTATATACATTCTCTTCAGTTGCTAGCTTGTTTCTCTGAATGCATTATTTTTTATATCATTCTTTCTTGCATTAGTTCATTTATTCAATAAGTATTGATTTAGCACTATTGTATGACAAATAGAATACTCTAGATATCCTGGGGATGTGTCTGTGACTAATAATAATAGTATTAATATCATATAATATTTATCAGATACAATAATGCATAATAATATATGATCATATATAGTAATAATAACTATTATTATAGTAAACTTTATAGCAAACTTTACAGAGCACTTACTATGAGTCTGGCTGGGAATTTTTCTAAACATTTGATTATCATAAACAAAAAATGTCAAGACAAGTATAATAATATCCCTGATTTATAGGTGAAGAAATGAGGCAGAGTAACTCCCCCAAGTGCATAAGCCAGTAGTTGTCACAGCTAGCATAACTCCAGTCTGTACCTCTAGCCACCATGTTGAAGATGCCTTGATGAGCATATGCTCTCAAAAAACTTATAGACAGGCACGAGGCACCAAATAGTTATAATAAAGCATGACAAAAGCTATGTCAGGGTATATTTAAGGTATTATGAGAACACATATGCTAAGCATCCAACCTAAGGAATGAGAGCAGAAAAGAGCCTATCTAGACTGAAGTTTGAAGTATGAAGTATAATCATTGGATGTCAGGATGGGAAGCCACAGTGTTCCAGGAAGAGGAAACAACATGAGATCCCCAAGGTAAGAGACAATAAGATCTGGTCCATTTGAGAAATGAAGTAAAGTTCATTGGACCTGATGGGGAGAGATGATGAGGATGAGACCAAAGACTGAAGAAAACAAAGTGAGGATGTCGGAACTGCAGACCCAGTTCTTCTCTTACAAGTGTCTCCAAAGAGGTGCTGTCTGGCTCANAAAGTGCATGCGTATTTGAAGGGCCACTACTCTGCCAAGCAGAACCATTCCGGGAAGATTTCATGCGAAATCCGCCTCTCTAACCAGTCCTTCGCCTTTTCTTATAATCAATAGCAGAAAATCTTTTCTTTGAAAATGCTCTATAAAGGTTTTTGTAGAATAGTTTTAGAGCAAAAGGAAGTAACCTATAATGATAAACAGGATGAGTTGTTAGAACAGGAAGAGCTTTTGGGAGGATTGGTTAAGAGTGGAATCTCAATGCCCTTTTTCAGATGTCAGAGTGAGTGAAAAAGTTAAAAGTGATATTGAGGAATGATTTTAACAGGAGTTGAGTAAAGACAAGGCTTTCAAGAAGAAAGTCAATATTCTATAAGACTGCAGAAGCATTTGATGGAGAGAGTAAGAACAGAACAGCAAAAGAGAGAAAATCAATAAAATAGCAAAGATCTAAACAAAGGCCAGAGAATTTGTCTGTGCCATCGAGTAGAAACTATAAGGAAAATGTCAGACGAGAATAAAATATCAGACAGGAAACACAGAACAGGCAAAGAAGAGAAAGTTAGAATTGGTTTTAATATATTAACAATAAAGAAGAAGACAGCAAAGAAAGAGAAATCCAAAGTCAAGGAAATGTTCCTTAAGAAAGAAAAATGAGGTATACCAATGCCAAGGAATTAATCAAGAAGTTAAAAATTATTCTACAGCAAACATATCAACTTAAAAATTGCACAGAAGGATTAGGGTTGAGTTTGATGTTTCTCTTGGGTTTGATATTTGATGGTTCTCTGGTGAGTCTTTCAGCTCTTTTAAACAAAAGGAATTCTAAAAAAACCTCTCAATTAAAAGTATATTTAATAAAAGGTGAAAAGGTCAGTATGGGGAGATTACCAATAATACTTATGAGGGAGAGAGGAGAAACATTAGAACGTAGAGGCCACTAACGTAACTGAACCCTGGTCATAAGACGTATGTGACATCTCACTGCAAAGGTTGACTCAGCAGAATGCATGAGACAGGGGGCAAATGATGTGCCAGCAATCCAAAAATAGCTGACTGTGAATTTCAGAGGAGATCTGAAATGGGCTAAAATAGGGAGGTGGGAAAAGTTATTAATTAGTTTATTCAAAAGTATGGCTTTGATGATTAACTATAATAATTCTTTCCTTAAATCCTGAACTGAAATAGCGTTTGCCAGATAAGCTGCTAAAAATAAGCGAGGATGTTATATATCAAAGTGACCCACATTCTAATGCTCAATGGGTGGAGGAAGAAATAAATTAATGTGACAAAGAGAGTGAGGCAAGTCTACCCACACAGGCCTTTCTTTTCATGCGTGCTCTGCAGACTCTCTCAAGAGAAAATAAATAACAAATCAGAGAGAAGACAAATGGGAATGATTAAAAAAAGAGATGCTATCAGAGGTTAGTTAATAATCCTAGGTGCCTTATGCAGATAACATCATTTTGACAAGAATGGACAAACCCCAGACGCGAATATTTAAAACCGACAAAGGGTACTCTAGGAGAGCTGAAGCAAGAGGCACAGAGCTATCAAACTAGACCGAGGGAGATAATATTGAGAACCTCAGAGTGTAGGCTGGGCCACTGGCGAGACTTGACTTGCTTTGGAGATGGAGAAGATGTAAACTGGCATTAGTGCAATGAAAATAAGAGAACAGAAGATGAAAATAAACAGAGGGGATTTGAACATTATTTGGAAGCCGTGTACATATAATTAAGCACTGCCAAGTGCCAATTCGTGTTTCCACATTGCAGCTCCCACCACGGCGCTCAGCTCCTTCATTAAGCAGTCATTTTAAAGCCCTCATAGCACAACAGGGGCAAGAAAACTAAAGGGGAGGTTTTGTATCTTTCATGAGAGGATGATCAATGTCAACGTATTTTATCACTCAGTGTGTTTGTCTTTCAAATATGTGAAGGCAGAAGGTGGCAAAAACCTGGGCTAGATGATGACATACAGCACAGTGGGAAAGCACCCGTTTTGTCAGGTGCAAAGCCCCTTTGACACCAGGTTTTACGATCTCAGCTGCGCGGCTGGGCCACTTAACTCACCCCTCTTGTGTGTCTGCATCCTAAAGTTACAATGAGAATTAAATGGGGCAATATATACCAAGTGCTCAAATATGTTGGTAGATTTTCATAGAGATGGAATTTGAAAATCTAAAGACTCAGAAAGGGGGATGCACAGGAATACAACATTGAAATAATAAAACAGAATTGAAGAATTTAATGTCGAGAGGTTTAGAGATGTTTTTCGGTAGCTGCTAGAAATCATGATGATGTGGAATGTTTTACATAAAACAACAAAAACACAGAAAGCACCTCCCAAGCATGAGAAATGTGAGGAGACAAAGCAACAACATAGGAAGGCTTTCGGAGACACTCCTTTGTGGAAGGGGAGTGTCAAGGAGGGCTGGGGGAGTGGAAAACTCTCTGTGGCAACAACAGTGTTAATGGGGCTATATTTAAAGAGAACTGCAAAGAGCAGAAAGAATAAATTATTCATTCATTAGTTCATTCATTCATTCACTCATACATTTGACAAACATTTACTGCCTTCGGCATGGTGAAATAGTTAAAATAACTAACTGGGAAAGGAAATTACACTGAAAGGGATATTAAGGGCACACACACATTTGTTCACATTATAAATTATGACGTCAGATGCCGATGATAGAAGAATAAGAATATTCGTCGAGAAATTCACAGGACGCCCGCCTGAGTCTGTAGAGCACACAACTCTTGATCTCAGCATCTAGGGCTTGAGCCCCACTCTGGGTGTAGAATTTACTTTTAAAAATGAAAATGTGTTCATGAATCTTTATTAAAAAAAGGAAGAAGAAATTCAGGGCACTACATATATGACACAGTCACATGTGAAATCCCTGGTCTAATTTTCACAAATTTGAGAGAAGCTTTTAGTTGGTCTGACTCAACCCACAACTGGCACTTGGGGAACAGAGAGGGAGGCATGCTTCACAGAGGTTTCTGGTCTGCCTTCGAGCTGCTTTGAACTTCCACAGATCATAGCTTTGATGAAGAGGAGGAGCAGAAATGTATGAATTTACTGATGGTTAGCGCTGCTTCTGAACAACCTCTAAGAGGCCAGCTAGGTACAAATCATGCATAAATAAACTTTAAACTATTCACTTCATGCTAGATATAAGAGATCTGTGAAAGATCTGAATAATAAAAATTGTAAGAGATTATTATTTGCCACTGGTCCATGAACTACACAAGGGCCAGGCTTTTTCATTTTTATCCACACAGTACCCTGCACAGACAGGACATTTAGTATAAGTGGAACTTAAGAACTTATTTGTCTTTCAGTGGCTCTGTTTACTTATGCCTTTACGTCATATACTTTGTAAGCGAATTTCACAGATACGCCTAGACTAATAAATGAAAGCCCAGAGTGTTCTTTCTAACATGTTTCTAGTTAACAGAAGAGGCTGAAATCCTCCTTCCTCCGATCTTTCTCTAATGGAAACGTTAAGAAATACTTCTCAAGATTAAAAAAAAATTGGACAAAATAGTGACTTGTCAGCCAGGCAGCGTAGCTGAGTTAATTAAGTTAAGTGGCACTTTAAAGATTTCTTTCCACCACAGCAAAACTAAACAAGAACAAATAAAACAAGCGTTACTGTATTTAAGAAAGACTTATAATGTCAAGATGACATACAGTTTCTGTAGTTATAATGTTGCTATCACTCAGCAAGGGGCTGAATAAATTAGACACAGAGCACAATATTATCCTTTAAAAAAAAATAACGCAACACAAAAGGTTGCCAAGATACTGAGCTTTTATCATCGCTAATGCTTGTTCTCCTGGTAACTTTTGTTCTGTCTACCCTATGTGACAATGTTTGTTGCTATTGTTAAAACCAATTCTCATTTTTGGTGCTGTTGCATGCTGCTGAGATGCACAAAAGGGTAACAACATTCTGTCTTTAGGCAAAACTCCTCTATGGGCGGTGGGGGGCAACTTAAGCTTATTTCCTGGAGTAATTTTTCAAAGTCGAAGTGGCATCAAAAATGTTTAGCTTGTGCCAAGTTTTTTTCAAGTAAAAATATATTCTCACTTACCTGGTAATTGTGTTATAGGGTAGAGAATTCTCCTTTTCACCCTTATGTATTACTTGCATATAATGCATAATGTGCAGTACTGATTGCATATTAAAATTGCATATTGTATATAGGAGTTAATACTTAATGGATCTCATCTTCATAAAGACTTTATCTTTGATAATGGGTTTAACAACCTTGAATTCAGTTTACATATTCAAGGAATCAGCAGCTTAAAAGGAGGATGAACCCAGATAAGTGAAGTGTAATGTTTATCGCTAGGAAGTGGAATCTGTAAGGAATAAAAACTATATATAGAGAGAGATAGATATATAAATAACTTATCTATCTATCTATCTATCCATCTATCTATAGTGACATAAATATATATATAGTCTGTATATGTAGATTACATACTAATATAATATAATATAATATAATATGTAATATATATATAATGGCTATATTTGTAATTCATATCAAACGTATTTTCCTATACTTCCAAATTTTCTCTACTAAATTGCTTTTTTGTTCCAAAAAACAGCAATACACATTGAAAACTGGCATAATCAGAGTCTAAGGTGTTTTGGAGACAAATCCCTTCTATTGAAGAAAGAGGTGCAAGGCATGGAGACAGGAATTAGCAGATGGCTTGTGGGTAAGAAGAAAGCAAAGCAGTAAATAATGATAAATAAGCTTTTAGCTGAGGTGTTACCTTCTTTAATTACCTTCTCCATGCCTTTCTGTATTGTACCCTACTATTGGAAAATATTCACACTTCATCATTAGTGTCCATCATCTTTTTCAAGACTCAGTTCACAAGACACATGTCCATCATTGTCCCATAAGATGAATAGAAATGCCTTTTCTGGGAAGTCTATCCTGAATAATTCCATCTCATTTTTAAATCCAATACTTAGTTTAAAAAAATCAGGTGAAAAGATTCAAGGTTAAAGAAAATCCAGATTCATATCAGTATCTGTGTGCCAAGGTGTGACACAGCTGCCAAAATTTAATGAGTCTATGAGCTACATCTCAGGTCAACTTCATAGAATTGTAGGGCCCGCCCAGGCCAAGAAAAGTAATGGTGCCGTTGTGTCCTCAGATTGTATGCTCACTTTTGAAGTATTATGACTGTCACAATTCAAACATGCTCATAGAAGAGGGACCCAAATGGTAATGATCTGGAACCCTGAAGAAAGTAGACATATTTAATCCAAAATGAAGAAGATTTGGTATATGTGATGTCTTTCTTCACGTATTTGAAAGATGTTCATGTGAAAGAAGGAGGAGAAATGTTATTCATGTTTCCAAAAGGAAAGTTCTAGGACCAATGGGAGGAAATGATATGTTCTTAGCTCAACAGGAAGGAGAACTTTCTCATAATTGGATACAATGTTAAAGAAAAATTATCTTGGCACTTGTTAAAATAGTAAGCAAGGCTTCTGTCAAGACTATTCCAAAGGGATATTGAACAGAGGAGAGAGATGAGGCTAAACACCAAATACAGCAAAGACAGTTGGGGTTTTATAACCAAGAAGCAGAGTGAGGAGTCCGTGGATGGAAAGCTACTACGAGGAGACATAATGAATAGGGAGATGCTTATTAAACTTAACTTAATAGGATTCTTACAGAAGATGGACCAGAAGGATTAGATATAAAGGGTGGGGATGAGGAATTTAACCAGCTGTCAGGGTGACATTTACCAAGGGTGGGGGACTCTTGAGAAACTGACTTAGCAGAATTCTTGCTCCAACTGGGCTTGGCACAGATGGACACAAAAACCCAGTTGAGAAGAGGGCTCGAAGTCTAATTAAAATTTAGTCAAAGAGAGTCTTTGTCAATCACATTAATACTAATGATAGTAATAATAGTATCTTTATTTTTATTAATGTTTATATCTTTTTGAGAGAGAGAGTGAGAGAGAGAGAGAGAGAGAGAGAGAGAGCATGAGAGGGGCAGGGGCAGAGAGAGAGGGAGACACAGAATCTGAAGCAGGCTCCAGGCTCTGAGCTGGCAGTCAGCACAGAGCCCAAAGGGGGGCTCTAACTCACAATATGCGAGATCATGACCTGAGCTGAAGTCAGATGCTCAACCGACAAAGCCACCCAGGTGCTTCTATCATCTTTTTAAATAAATGATAACACTGAGGCTTACAGAGATTAACCAGCTGTCAACCATGGAGCTCTTCCACTGATCTGCTAAAGAATTCCTGAATTGTATAGGAGGTACAGTGATTGCTGAGGTATGTTCTAACTTTAAGTGCCCATGGCTTTATGATTCTACTGTGATGATTGCTTTCATTTTTAATCTAGAAGGAAACTTAAAATAATCTTTTTTCCACATCCTTGTCAACACTTGTTATTATTTCTTGTCTTTTTTTTTTAAATAGTCATTCTAATAGGTGTGAGGTGATATCTCATTGTGGGGAGCATGGTGACTAATAGGTAGTAATTACTGTAACTCTAGTTAGCAACATAGATATAGGTGGAAGAACTCCATGGTTGACTATTGGAGCTCTAGGATTATGCCCTTTTGAGTATGAATCTCTGCTCACTAGCTAAGTGACCTTAGGAAGGTTAACCACTGTAAAATAATCAATGCATATATACAAACATAAAAAAGTAACATAGCATCCTCATTTTATTTAAAATTTATTTATTTTTCTTGTGAGATGCAATTCAATCGGTAATTTTCAGGGAAATGGTAGGATTATTATTTTTTTATTGAGGTATAGTCAACACACAATGGTACATTAATTTCAGGTGTACAACATAGTGATTTGACAATTCTGTACTTGATGCTATGCTCACTACAAGTATAGTCACCATCTGTCACCACGTAATCCTATTAAGATACTATTAACTATGTTCCCTACACTGTGCCTTTCCTCCCCATGACTTATCCTTTCTATACTTGGAAGCCTGTACCTCCCACTCCCCTTCACCCATTTTGCCCATCTCTCCACCTCCCTTCCCAGTTGACAACCATCAATTTGTTCTTTGTATTTACGGGTCTGTTTCTGCCTTTTTTTAACACTCTCTTTTTAGAAGTCATGAAACAAACTAAGAAATGTAAGATGAATTGTTGATGATCACACAGTAGGTTTGTTACAGAACAGAGACTCGGAAAAGTTCACGTACTCATGGGTCTGAAATTATGCCTGTCTACTATTTTATGATTATCCAATTCATGCCCAAACATCTTATTCACTAATTTTCCGTAAACAGTATGTCTTCACTCTTGAAAAAGTATAAGAAAGCGCAGCATTGCCTAACACAACCCAGACAAAGGATTCTTGACTTTCAAGATCCTCAGAAATTTGGTCTTTAACTGTCCTCAGAATGGATGGACTTTTTTCAATGAAGGGGGGTGTGGGGAGTAATCTGAAAGATCTTTCCACTAATGTATTAACTCCTTAACTGGTCCAGGATATCTGCATTTTAAAAGATGACCTAGTGATCCAAATGAAGCTGAAAGAGGAATTTCAGTTGATATGACTTTGCTATTTAAGTGAAAGGAACTATTGTGGGGATAGAGCTATCTCTTACCTTGCGGAAGAAATGAAATGGCTTGTCTTCCTGCAGACTCCCAAGTTATTGATCCAGAAGCCTAAGAACCACATGCACCACATTTTCTTATCACAGCTGGTTCTAAATATAATGAGATAATTCCAGGCTTTATAAGCTCATCTCAATTTAGTTTCAGGTAGATTATTTTATTTTCCCAGGGGTTATGCTATGCATGTATGGAGAGTTTGGGGTTCCAATCAATTGTGTCAATAGGAAACTTCTGGAGTGTCATATGCTGTCTCCTTGGAGATGAGCTAGAGTCTGGAGAACTGGGCTGTCAGCACAGCAGATCTCTGCACAAGATACGAAGCAACATCTACTTATGGATGTTCACTCTCATGTATTGTTAATCAGGAAACCTAAATGTCTAGGTTCAATTAAACAAACAAACTCTTTAGGCCTGCTTTTCCAAAGTGAAGTATGATAGTTTATGAAACTAAGTTATTTAGGTAATCTTAGGGAAAAGAAAACAACCAAAAACAATGGCAGTAAATTTCATGTTTATTTTGTACCTAATAAATAATGTATTAAGTTTTGATCAAAATCCAAACATTTGCTAGTAATTTCACAGTGCTGGACTGAAGTAAACAAAAATAGTTTGTAAAGGGCCTACTGGAAGAATGCAAGCTAAAATGTTATTTTTAATTATAGCTTAAATTATTCCTAATAACTTAAGCAAGAACAAGATAACACTGGAGAAAAGCTTTTACAACATTGTGACAAAAGATTACAAGTCGAGCTTTGTTAAAATACGTGACTCATAGGAACATGGGAGAAATTATGCCTTTGCAGCCCTAGCGATGCTCAGTTTCAAAGCTACAAGATACTTTATATTTTGGATGTGATGAAGGAAGGGCTGCACCGGAGCTTTGTTATTGCCTCGGGGAACTGGTTCTCAAAAGTAATAGAGAAATAAGTCTGAAGCATTCCCTATGAGCAAACGATCAGTGTTTCTGGGTTCAATACAGTAAGTGGCCTTTGTCCAGAGAATGGGAAGTCGGGAAGTCAGTCCAGAGTGAAAGTATACCTCTTGAAGAGTTAGATTTCTCAGATTCTTATATTGGGTTTTCTTCAGGAATATTCAGAGAAACTTAGAGGACTTTATCAAATGCTAAGTATGTATATGCTGTTATTTTCAAAAGAATGGGTGCTTGGTAGAAAAATCAGTTAGCAAAGTGGAAAGAACAACATGTTCGAAGTAAAAGAATTGATCTGGTTTGAGTACCTTCTATCACTGCACCTTTGACAAAATTAACTCTTCCCCGTCTCCTCTTTAGTTTATCTCAGTTGTGGAAAAAAAGCCAATATTATTTTTTACATAGTTTGCTTTTACATAGTTTGTTCTAACAATCATATAGTATTTACTATAGATGAATCATAAATGAAGAGTTCTGCTAAATCACTTACTGGATTTTTGGAAGTATTTATTTTATTGTGAGATGTTCCAGTATTTTGACATGGTAGGAATTAGAACAGATATATGTATTTAGTGACATTTTGTTTAAAATGCTGCTAGCCTCCTCAATTTGCTTGTTATAATGGCCACACCTCCCTTTCCTTGTTTCAAATTCAACATTTATCACTTCCATTCTAAATATAGGGATTTAGAGTACTGGTTCTAAATCCAAACTCATGAGTTGGATTCTCAGTTCTGCCACTTACTAGTGGCCTATGTTAATTCATTTTACTTTTCACTACCTTATGTTTCTTCTCTATAAATGGGGATAGTAATAACATTACTTAACCAATTAGGGTTATTTAGAGGATTCAATGACATAATATATGTCAAGTTCTCAGTATAATGCTTCGCACATTCGTGTTGGGACCAATACCTGCTGGCTATTTGTACTATTTGCGTACCCAGATGACATAGTCAAATAAAATAAAAACACTTATCCCACCTAAATGCAACTTGATGCTCCTACCTGTGTCTCTCAGACCATCCATGATCGTTTTTTAAAAGACCCTGTTTCTTCCTATGTTTCTCTACTTTTCTCTTTTCTGAAAACCTTTGGTTTTTAATGCTTATTGTATGCTATCTTTACACCTCACAAGCCTTCTCAATTCATCATTACTAAATGACTCCTTTGATAGATCCTGAGAATTGATACATCTAATGTACTTTTTTCTATCCTCTCTATTCTTGTTCTCTCTCATGCCTTGGATAATTCTAAATAAATTATCTTTGGGTGGGAGAGTTAATTCCATGCTAATACGTGTATGTAGGATACATGCATATCTAACTCCATGCTTCTGTAACTTCTCTGCCTCCTTCCACCCCCTAACTGTAGCTTCTCTCTTAATCTTCTTTTATTTTTGCACTCTTTTATTCGAAATAGCTCAGTCATTTTCTTGGTTTTAGTGGTAGTCCCTATGAAGATGACTCATATATCATATTTCTATCATGTGAACTGATCTCTGTTCCAGGCAGTAGGCTCCCCAACTTTCCACTGAATGGTTCATCTCAAATAATAAAAAACTAACATATTTACTCCAAACACAAGGTTTTCACTCAAAATTAGCCCTTTCTTCTAATTTTCCTGTCTCTGTCCCTGGTGTTTCCATTGTCCCAGCTCCTTAGATTTGGAAGTATGAAGTCATCTTTGACTCATTCTTCTTCTCTATTCTCTATATTCTGTAAAGATAGAGAACTCCATAGTTTAACTTATAATTATTTTGTTCTTCACCTTCTTATCCCCACTGTTACGGGCCACATTTCACCCATAATTCAATGACAATTACAGCTCTTTCCTTAGCTTTTCCAGAATTTCTGTTGCTTTGTCACCCAGCTTTTCTGATTGTAATTAACAGCCAAATTAGCTATCATTACATGGGTTTTCATCTTGTGAGCCTCTGATTGGAAGTAAATGTCCATCAGTGTTACTATATCAAGCCTAAACTCCTGTGCCTAGTTTTCAGATTCCCCATTGCCTAAAGAATACCTATATACAAATGTCCATACCCCACTTCTTTGTAACACTTCTGTTCTACCCAGGCTTACCTCTTCATTTCTCCTCACAAGCATTTTGCCGTGTTCTTTACTCATGTCAGCTATTTTTATATGAGAATATATCTTTCCTTCCACGAGGGCAAGCTCTACCACTCTGTATCAGTCAGCTTGTGCAAGTTATACTACAGTAACACACAGCTCCTAGTTCTTAGTGATTTACAACAACAAAAGTTTATTGCTCACTCATGCTGTACTAATCTCAAATGGCTCTGGGATTCTCTCTCCATAATCTTTATACTAGTCTCAACCTGATACAGCAGTCTCACCTGAGGCAATGACATTCTTCTTGCAGAGGATACAAAACAACATGGTAGGGGTTATTAAAGCTTTTGCTCAAACTGTAACATTTCATATCTGTTCGCATTTCTCTAGACAAAGCAAGTCACTTGGTGAAGCTTGATATTCGCAGGATGTCAGTGAGCTGGTCTACAACTTAAAGGTTTGAGGTGAGGCGTAATACAACACGAAAAGGACGCCTTTTCACGTGAAGAGGCACAGAAAATCCCAAGGCTAAGCCCTATATCAATAGAACTGAGATATATAATACTTCCATAAAGAGGAGCAGCTAATATTTTTAAAATTTACGAAAAAGTCTATTACAGTTTACTCTCTTTGTAGCAAATATTTACTTTCTTCTGCCCACAAAATATACTCACTCCCTCTTCATGAAAGATAATTTGACATTCAACACACAAAATCAACATTCTTATCTTATGATATTCTATAACTACATTAGGTCAAGATATGGTTCCTCTTGATTTATATATTTATAAACTAAAAAGTCAAATTATATGCCCACCACTTACCCTATGGTAGTATGGGGACACAAAAATATGAGTAAATATTCACATTTGGGAAGGAAAAAAGAGACAACATATGGCAGTGATTGGTCAAAAGCAATGTTCAAAAATTACTAGAGGGAAGTGATGAGACATTCTACCATGGAGAGGCAGCAAGTTCTGAATCAGACTCTGGGTCGACTCCTTCAAAACAGCTCCCTGGTACACTGTTCTCTGTCTTTTCCAGGGCACACTGATCTACTTCTTTTATGAATTCATGGAGTACTGGTATGTGTTATCACATTGTGTATGTTTATTTTAGACATTCTGATCTTATTTCATGTATATTAACATGATCTCACCAAACAATTTGTAATTCCTTAATTTAGTAAGACTGAATCTTATCAGTGTTGCCAATGCATTATTAATCATGTAATAGCTTTTAGGACAAATTATTAAAAGTACAGTAGGGGCGCCTGGGTGACTTAGTCGGTAAAGCATCCGACTATGGCTCAAGTCACGATCTCATGGCTCAGGAGTTTGAACCCTGCCTTGGGCTTCATGCTGACAGCTCAGGGCCTGGACCCTGCTGCAGATTCTGTGTCTCCCTCTCTCTCTCCCTCTCTCTCCTTCTCTCTGTCAAAAGTAAATAAACATTTAAAAATAGAGTAAAAATACAAAACCACTCATTTCAGGGTTACTCTTCTTAAGGATAAGAGTTGGTCTACCAAAAGGAGTTTCAAAAGTAACAACTTTATAAGAATTATGTATGTAAGAAAGGGTGCAAAGGGGCAGATGATAGGTTGATACTCAGCTTTTCAAGTGCAGATATGACCATTTCGCTGATTCTCTTGATTTCATGCACCTTTTATAGGCCTGGGTTTAGTTTATGTTTTTGCTAAGGAGACATTACTGGTACAGGAAAGTCTTAGGACCAGTCAGTAAAACGGAAGAGACAGCTGTTCTCCCACCTGCCTGGCCCTCACCCCATATTGTGACTTTGAAAACTAATAACTTTATCCAAGGCTCCATTTGTAGATTGGGGGAATTACATTCTGCCTTTCACTGTTTCCACAGTGTCATGAGACTACCCAACGTCACATAATTGACTGTTTTGAGTCCTTTACTGTTTGAATAAAGAAAATTTCATAGTGATTATTAAAGTCAGGCCTAGATAAAGCTGTGAAGTAATCAAATGTGCCTTTATGTTCTTTGGTCTCTCAATGCATTTATATGAAGTGAGAAAACCGAGAATACTGTGGAAGTAATTATGTTTGGTTGTGTTGGTGATGGAGATGATTTTGGACAATGAGCCATTTGTGACCCCTTCAAAAATACCACCAATAATACTTTTTGCCATTTGTGTAGCATAGAAAACTGTTTCCCCACCCAATGCTGTGAGATAGATATTAAGAACTGTTAATATTTCAACAATAGCCAAATTGTGGAGAGAGCCCAAATGTGCATTGACTGATGAATGGATAAAGAATATGGGACACACACACACCAGAATATTACTCAGCCATCAAAAAGAATGAAATCTTGACATTTGTAACTACCTGGATGCAGCTGGGGTGTATCATGCTAAGCAAGATAAGTCAGTCACAGACAAGACAAATACCATATGATTTCATTCATATGTGGAATTTAAGAAACAAAACAGACGAACATATGGGAGGGGAGAAATGAGAGAGAGAGAGGGAGACAGAGAGAGAGAAAGAGAGAGAGAAAGAGAAACTGTAAGAGATTCTTAAAGACAGAGAGCTAAGTGAGGATTGATGGAAGGGAGGTGGGTGGGAGATGGGCTAGATGGGTGATGGGTATTAAGGAGGGCACTTGTTGTGATGAACACTGAGTGTTGTATGTAAGTGATGAATCACTGAATTCTAACCTGGAAACCAATATTGCGCTGTATGTTAACTAACTAGAATTTAAACAAAAAATTTCAAAGTGGAAAAATAGAATTGTTAATAGTACAAAGACTATACTATAAAATTCCCTAGAGACTGTCTTCTCTGTATCACTGGAGGCCAGAGTATAATAGGGAGGCCTGAACTGATATAGAAAGAATATCTTTTCATTAGAAGAATTAATATTTCCTTTCATTCATTCATTTGCAACATCATCATCTGAAATGTGTAACAGCAATGTTTTCTATTGTATACATGTATTGTTGAAACTCTGCAGGGCAAATTAATAGTTCAAATAAGCTTTTAATGCATATGTTTAACACTTAGAATAGTAATGTGCACATAGAAATTAGGGATCCTGATGTTGCTTATAGGTTAGCTAAAATCTTATTCCTTCACTCAAACACTATTTTTATTACCTGATCATTAAGTAAATGTTTGTCCCAGATTTCTCACTTCCTCCTCATTCTAGAGCTGTCTGCTCATTCAGTTTATATTTGTTGCTCTCTGACATCTACCTTCTTTGCATGTCTGAAATATGTACCTCCTCTAATTATGTTATGCCTACAACCCATCTCTTCTCTTCTTATCTATTAATATGTATCTGTAGCCAGATTTTGCTTCTCCAACTCCTTATACTCACCTTAGAAATATGTTGGAAACACAGAATGAGTGATGCTTCTCAGCCATTTTCATATCAAGATGTGCAGAAAAAATGAATTTTGCTAAGAATTTGTACATTATTTCATTCCTTCATTCAGTGAATACTTTTTAAGCATCTGCTCAAAATATCTGCCTGTCTACCAGGCACTCTTGCGCCATCAAGATATAGCAATATTCACAACAAATCCCAGCTTGCTTGTAATTTCATTCTTGGGAGTGAGACAGAATTATTCTTCAAAGGTACCCACCTTTCATTTATGTCGGTGTGTCTATTCTACACATTGGATCTACCGCTCAAACCAGGGTTAGGAACCAGGTAGAAGGTATAATGAATTGCTTCAATGTCATGAGGTCACTACTTTTGCCCAGTTCAATTCTTATCTTGATGCTGTCACTCACAATTCTTGAATTGTAGTGTATGAGTGACTGAGCTCTTGGAAAAAAGCACAATGTTCTCATGGCTGGTGAGGAACAAGTGGCTGTCATCTATGTGGGTGTAAACAGGTAACTTGATAAATTGGAGTCTGACAAAATAACGATGTTTGAGAATGCTCCCTTAGCTCTTGTTGTCTGCCAACACCAAGCCTGGCTGGGCAACTTCGGGACTAAAGGAAAGATCTCAGAACAGTCAGAAGCAAAACTGAAGACTTGTAACCAACTTTTAGGCTGGTATCGAAACTTAAGCTCCAATGGATTCACATAAAATATTAGTTGTCTTTGCCATTGTTTCTTCTGGTAATCATTTCCATTTATAAGACAGATCACTTGCATACTTCTGACATACAGTTGATTATGTTAAAAATAAAGGTGCCATATCTTAGGTGAAAAAATATATAATGTCATGTTGTAATATTCTTTGAGGAAAATGGAAGGACAATGTAGCAGAATAGATGACGGTATTGAGGAGGATGGCTATTATTTTAGATTGTATAAGACAGGAATAGCCTTCTGTAAAGGTGAATGTTCAAACAAATGCTTAGATGCAGTAAAGAATATGAATCAAGAAATAATTCAACAAATGATAACATAATAATAAGGAAAATAGTTGAGGGTGATGATCTGAGTTTTATGTGCAGATAGTCTGGCATATAATTTTAAAAGGCCTTTCTGCTTCATGACAAAAATGTTTCTATTTGGTTGGAGGTGAAAATTGTCCAAAGCCATCAAGTGAGAAGAATGTGGACAAGTCAATTCAATGTGTGAAAGTCGATTATTCTAAAATTTTAGTATTAATATTTTTTTATTTTTTAGAGAGAGAGAGATCACAAATGGGGGAGAAGGGAAGAGGGAGAGATAAAAAGCATGGAGCCTGATGTGGGGTCCAATATCACAACCCTGCAGTCATGACCTGAGCTGAAAACCAACTGAGCCACCCAGGCAGCTCTAAAATTTAAGTATCTTTACATCAATTTAAAAATGTATGCAGATACACAGGCCCTCCATCCACTCTCCAAATGTCTTTTGTAAGCATAACAAATATTTTAAGAACAGGGGCATCTGGGTGGCTCAGTTAGTTAAGCGTCCAGATTTGTCTCAGGTCATTATCTCGCAGTTCATGATTTCAAACCCTACATTGGGCTCTGCGCTGACAGCTAGGAGCCTGGAGCCTGCTTCTCCCTCTCTCTTCCCTTCTTCTACTCTCAGACTCTCTCAAAAATAAATAAATGTTAAAAAAAAGTTTAAAAACACATTTTAAGAACAATTCTTAAAGCAAGAAGTACAATTTGATAGAATGATAAAAATAATACCCTGTGCTAAAAAGTAACTAAATTTAAATAAATTTATCAGTGACTTAAGATACATGAAAGAAATTGCTATGTCACAGATGTCTTGTCCACGAAGAATATTCTAGAAAAACATATCATTAAGGCATGAAGACACTTTCTGCCTAAATTTCCACAGTTGAGAAACAGAAACAATGATGTGAAGAGTTAGCTTCTCCATACCTTTGTTGAATAGTTTCATATATTTTTAGTATTCACAAATTCATTGGGGGTCCCTTTTTGCCTAAGATATGGAGTCTTGGAGAAAATGTTGCCATTACCTAGATAGCAACAAGAGACAACCAGATAGATAAAGTGCAAAATAAATTTTCCTTAGCACATCAGGGAGCTAAAATGACTTGTGATTCCCAAATCACAAAAGAAGCCTAAAATCCAATGAGAGATAGGTTCCCACAAGATAAAAACAAGACTGGCTTATCACAGATCAACGAAGTATAAGAACCGATAGTGACACTACACAAGCGAGGAAGGAGAAATGGCTAGACTTTTCATAAATTTATGAAGGCTTGGTACAGGTTAACATGACTACATAGAACTCCTAGAACTGTGAAAACAAGGGAATTTGTACCCATAGGTAGATCTGTATCCCTCTGTGGACTTCCTCTGGACACTCATAAGAAAGACTGAGGACAGGTGGAAAGGGTCTCCTTTTTAATTGCAGGCATACAGGAAAGTATTAGTTTCCCCTAGGAAAGTCACAAAACCCCATCCCTTTTTCTCAAAAACCTTAAATCTCCGAAGAAGAGGCAGCCAACTCTATCACTACCAGGCACAGGAAAAAGCCCTACACCCAAGGAGAAGTCGCATCTAATAGCTCTGAGAACATTATCTTACACCAACATTCATAGAGGTTTTCTACATCTGGGGAAAGAAAAAATAAACAATAAAATTGAAAACAGAAAACAACCAATACAATAAATGAAACCAAATGGTGATTGTTAAAAAATATCGATATAATCATTAAACCTTAGCAATATTACTTACAAAAAAAGGAATGTAAAAATAAACAATATTAGAAAGAAGGGGACACACCAGCAGGTCATCATAATATTAATAAATTAATAAGGGAACATTATAAAAAACTTGATGTTAATAGATTCTGAACTTTAGATAAAATGGGCAAATTTCTTGAATGACACAATACCGAAGATTTTTCAAGAATGCATATATTGCTAGAATCATATATTTCCAGAATAATTTTATATTTATTAAGGAAATTGAATTGTAAGCTAATAATTTTCCACCAACAACCACCAAAAACAAAAACAAGCCACAAAAACAATTCTAGGCCCAGATAGGTCAGCAGTGAATTTTATCAAACATTTAAGGAAGGTAACATCAATATACAAGCCTCCAGAAAACAGAGGGTAAAAAACACTTCCAGTGCATATTACAAGACCAGGATTACACTAATACAGTAGATAAAGATATTACAAGAAAAGAAAATACACACCAACATCTCTCATGAATATAGATATAAAAAGCCTCAAACAATACTGCAAATCAAACCCAGAGAGGCATAAAACATCATGAATTGAGCATTATCAGGAATGCAGGAATGCATTTTCACATATGAAAACAAATCAATTTAATTTTCCATTTAATAAGCTGAGGAAGAAAAACATATAGTCCCCTCAATAAAAGCAGACAATATCTATGATATAATTCAACAATTGATTTATGACAAAAATATCTTCACAAACTAAGAATGGAAGGAAACTTCTTTCAACCCAATAATGAGCATGTATAAAATCAAAACCAAACCAAAACAACAACAACAAAAACTAGAGGTAAATCATATAAATCATACTTCATGATAAATGAGTAAAGGTTTCCCCTCTTATATCAAGATCAAAACAAGTGTGTTTTCTCTAACCATTCCTAACCAACATCACATTGGTGGTCCTAGCCTGTGCAACATGGCAAAAAGAAAGAGAAGAAGAAGAAGAAGAAGAAAAAGAAAGAAAGAAAGAAAGAAAGNTATAAATCATACTTCATGATAAATGAGTAAAGGTTTCCCCTCTTATATCAAGATCAAAACAAGTGTGTTTTCTCTAACCATTCCTAACCAACATCACATTGGTGGTCCTAGCCTGTGCAACATGGCAAAAAGAAAGAGAAGAAGAAGAAGAAGAAGAAGAAGAAGAAGAAGAAGAAGAAGAAGAAAAAGAAAGAAAGAAAGAAAGAAAGAAAGAAAGAAAGAAAGAAAGAAAGAAAGAGGAGAAAGAAAGAGAGAAAGAAAGAAAGAAAGGTGACTCAATTAATGTACAGCATGATGTTCTACATAGAAATCTCTCTCTTTTTTTTTAATGTTTTATTTATTTCTGAGAGAGAGAGAGCGTGAGCAGGGGAGGGTCAGAGAGAGAGAGGGAGACACAGAATCTGAAGCAGTCTCCAGGCTCTGAGCTAGCTGTCAGCACAGAGCCGGACGCAGGGTTCGAACCCATGAACCGTGAGATCATGACCTGAAGTGAAGTCGGACGCTTAACTGACTGAGCCACCCAGGCACCCCAAAATATCTCTTAAAAACTACAAGAAAAGCAGCTAGGGCCAATAAGTAAATTCAGGTATAATGAGGTATACTAGAAAACCTAATTTCACATATAAGTCATGATAATTAGAAATTGAAATAGCAATTACCATTTACAATTGTAGCAAAAATAATTTGATGTATTTTTTCATTTAAATAGACTTGCACAATGTATGGAAGATTTGTATACTAAAGCCCTGAAAACATTGAGGAGAAATCAAAGACATAGATAAATGGAAAAATATATTGTGTTCAAAAATTGACTCAATATTGTTAATGTTTCAATTCTCTCCAAATTTACTGAAACATTTAATTCAATTCTAATTAAAACCCAAGGTACTTTTGTTTGCTTGTTTGTTTTGTAGAAATCAATAAGCTGATATTAAAATGTATGTAGAGAAACAAAGGAACTAGAATAGCCATTAGAAAAAGAAGAAAGAGAAGAAGGAAGGAGAAAGTTGTAGGTGGAATCACAGAACCTAATTTTAAGACTAACTATAATGAAGAGAGTTATTGGCAAAAGCATAGACTCATAGATCAAGAGAACAGAGGAGTCCAAAAATAGATAAACAAATATATAGCAGTTAACTTTTGAGAAAGATGCCAAAGGATTAAATGGAGAAAGGATGGTATTTTCAACAAATACTGATAGAGCTATTGGACATCAATAAGCAAAAAACAAAACAAAACAAAAACCCAGTTCAATGCACACCTTGTACCACAAACAAAAATTAATTAATTAATTAATTAAAATTATTAGTAGACAATAGACATCAAAATAAAATGCAAAATCTAAGATTTCTTGAGAAAATATAGAAGAAAAATTTTTGCACCCTCAAGTTAAGCAGAGATTTCCTAAACGGGGCACCACAAGTATGAATCATAAAGAAAAGCATGATAAATTATTCTTCCTCAAAGTTAATATTTGGCCCCTCAAAAGTTTTTTGAAAATGAAAACACAAACCACAGACTACTGGAAGAAAATGCAAAACATGCCTCTAACAAAGGAGTGGTGCCCAAAATACATAAAGAATCTCTTCAGAATATGAAAATAAGGTCACCATTAAAAATAGGTAAAAGGTTTGGACAGCTGCTTCACAAAAGAAGATATATAGATGATATGTGAGCATATGCAAAGATCTTCAACATTACTACCAATAGAGAAATGCCCATTGGACCTATGATAAGATACCAGGACACGCTTATAAGAATGGATAAAAAACAATGCAATGGCAATATCATTTGCTGGTGAGAGTCCAAAATACCTCAATCCCATACATTGCTGCCGGGAATAAAAAATAGTCATGGTGGAAAGCAAATTGGTAGTATCTGATAAAATTAAGCATACACTTACCATCTAACCCAAAGATCCTGTCCCAAAGTATTTCTCTGAAATAATAAAAACAATGTTCACTTAAAGATCTGTGTGCAAGAGTTACAGTGTTTGTAATCACAATTACCCAAAACACAAATGCCCTTCAGCTGGTGAACGGGTAAATTATGGTGCTACTATACAATGGAATGTCACTTAGGTAAATAAGGTAAAAGGTAAAAAGGTAAATAAAAAGTACCAAACTACTGATCCATGCAATAGCATGGCCAGATCTCAGATGCATCATGCAAAGTGAAAGAAGCCAGACTCTAAAAGGTTAATACTATATATTTTCATTTATATGACACTCTAGAAAAGATACAGATAAGAAGTTGCCAGTTTCTGACTTGGGGCAGAGGAAAGTAACTCTTAAATAGTCTAAGGAAACTGTGTTGGGATGGATATATGCCATGCCTTAATGATGTGGTGTGAATAGTCATGGAAATGTATACCTAAAGAGTGTATTTTACTGTGTGTATACTCCTATGATCTTGACTTAACACAAGCCAACAAAACAAAGAAAATAATGAGGAGAAACCCATGAGAGTCAAACAAAAGCTTAGAATGTTCCTTGACAACTTTAGAGTATATTATTCATTGTTGGAAGTATGGACTAGTAAGCCGGGGCTTTGCTTAAGTATTCTGAAATATATATCTATAGATAGATAGATCTAGACATAGATATATAGATATAAAGATAAATATCAGAGCATCTATGTCTAGATCTATCTATCTATCTATCTATCATCTATCTATCTATATAGAGAGATCTGGTTGGTGATCATGAAACTCAGGTTTCAATTCAAGTTAGAATTGAAATTCAGTGACTTATTTGACCTACTTTATTTTTTTTTAATTTTTTTTAATGTTTTATTTATTTCTAGGGGAGAGAGAGAGAGAGACAGCATGAGCAGGGGAGGGTCAGAGAGAGATGGAGTCACAGACTGAAACAGGCTCCAGGCTCTGAGCTGGCAGTCAGCACAGAGCCTGACGCGGGGCTCGAACCCACGAACCGCGAGATCATGACCTAAGCGAAAGTCGGACGCTTAACCGACTAAGCCACCCAGGAGCCCCATTATTTGACCTACTTTATTCTGATTTCTACTGTCGTTTTATGTCTTGGTTTTCTTGGAACATCTCTATTTATGCCTGATTTAATTATTAATAGCATCCTGTTTTCCTCTGTAAAGTGTCTCTATGTGAGCAATAATCACATGGGCACCCTACTTAAGTACATATACTGACAGATACAGGTAGAAGAACAGCTTTCTCCATGTGGAGTTGCTAGAAAAAGGTGAGGTTCATGCTAAGTTCTCTTGGAGGAGAATGCTGTGTCAGTGTGAAGTTTAATCTTATAGTTACAAAAAAGGAAATATGTACTCAGCATCTTTAATATGCTATCAGACATCAATTAAAAGTTTGCTGAACATGATACAAATCTTGGTCAGCACTTTTTGTTTTGTTTCTTAGTAATTTAGTTACTTTTTTAAATAGGAAAATTAAGTCATTAGTGAAAATGAAGTCTAAAACCACATTTAGTGCTGGCACCTCTCTATTCTTATTCCACAGAGCATCAGCAGAGAGATAAAAGCAAACAAACAAATAACAACAAAAAAAGGAAGATGAGGTCAATGATGAGCTCTTCTCCAGGGTTTAATGAGATCAAGTTACAGATTTTTGCCTCTTCTTAGGTCATTGCTCCAAGGGCAGAAAGAAAACACAAATTAGTATGGGATTTAAACTATTCATGAAAAATTCCACTGAGAAGAAGGCATGGCCCCATTTTATATCCTACTTTGTGCCTTAAAGAAGTAAAATGAACTTGGAACCATTACTGAATTCCAATGAAGCTGCACTGAGAATCACAGGGAGGATGATGGGGCTGGTCTTTTCTCCCCACCACTGGACCCAAAGACAAAGTCCAATGAATGAATTAGATAGTGCTTTTTTTGGTAAGTGGAAGAAAGATAAAGCAAATTAAGCTATTGGGAAAATTAGAAATCAAATTATAAATTTTAAGACTATTAGAAAGATATTTCTTTTTTTTTCTTTTTTTTTTTTTCTAGGAGAGAGAGAGACAGCAGGAGCAGGGGAGGGTCAGAAAGAGAGGGAGATACAGACTCTGAAATAGGCTCCAGGCTCTGAGCTGGCAGCCAGCACAGAGCCCGACGCGGGGCTCGAACCCATGAACCGCGAGATCATGACCCAAGTGAAAGTCGGACACTCAACCAACTAAGCCACCCAGGCGCCCCAAGACTATTAGAAAGATATTTCTATGAAAATATAGATATTGGCCCCATTTCCCTTCTTTAAGTCTTATTAAACCATACAAAATATTTAACTTATTTCCTCTTCTAGGACACAGTAAATCTTATTAGCTTGGAAAATTAATTCTCCAAATCCCTGTGAAACATCTAAATTTTTCTATCTGTAGGTCTAAAATAGCCATAATTCAAACTGCTGTTTGAAGAATTAGACAACCATTAGTAGAGCGGTTAATACCTAGGAAAAGTTGGCATAATTCCAAAGTAATGTTCAAGTCGAAAGCTCCATTTGGGATATTTTACTCACTGTTCAGTTAGTCTCAGCTGTGAAGTAGGAGAGGCAACATAATTTACCTCAAGAAATAGGTGAGTCATTTTTTAGCAAAGCAGATATATAGTAAAGTGTTCCAGAAAATACATTAAGGGAACAGATCTTGGAAGAAAAATATAATAGAAGGAAATGGCTAAAGTCTGTGCTAATTCCATCAGAAGCCAAATTACTTCATTACTTGGATTTTGATACCTGCTTAAGATCTGGGCTTGTGGGGGGTGGGGAGGGGAGAAGTGCTTTCTATTCTATAAGAAAATGCATGAAATAAATCCAGTAGTTTTATGACATGTCAGTTAAGGGATGTGACAGTATTTCACAGGAGGATCAACATTCTTTCAACAAATAGATCCTGGCCTTAAATGAGTTCTCCACATAATAAATATTCCATTTTAACCTAAAGTTCCTCCTAAAATACCACTGTAGGATTCAATTAAAATATTCTTTCATTCTTTAAATAACAACACAATATCAATTTGTTGGCTAGGTTCTTTCACATACTTTTGTATTATCTGAATTTGTTTTTTATGCATTGGCTTAACTTATTTCACTTTGGATTTTATTATGTCATTTTACATGTATTTTAAATTTTAGATTTTATTGATATACAGCATCCATAGTTTTAAGGGGTAGGCTGTATGCAGTCAAAAAGAAAAAGAAGGAAAACCAAAAAATGGACTATTAATTGTAAAGAACAAACTGATGATTACCAGAGGGGAGGTGAATGAGGGGATGAGATAAATAGTTGATGGGGAACAAGGAGGGCACTTATGATGAGAACTGGGCTTTATTGTATGGAAGTATTGAATGACTAAACTCTCTACCTGAAACTAAATTATACTGCATGTTAACGAACTGGAATTTAAATTAAAAATTGGAAGAAAAAATAAATATATATATCATTTAAAAAATATTTGGATAAAATATGAGCAATATGTTTATGAATTTTATAACCCATATTAACTGGGTCACCAAGTGAGTCTTTTTTCCCTTAGCTCATTAAATTACTTCCATATTGATTTCATTTGGTCAATATGTAGCAGTAATAATTTTTTGTGTCAGATTTTGTGTCAGTATATTCAGTTATCAAAGCATCAAGTGATTTCAAAATCTTCCTAAAATCGACATATTTAACATTTTGACCTGAATTCAGTGCTAGTCCTCTAAATGACTATGAGTATATATGTATATTTGTGTTGGGTGACATGTGACTGAATGCTTTACAAGACCTTCCAAATCTTCTATATTGGGTAAGTATCATCTTAAACAGATCAAAATAAACAGATACAAAATTCCATGGTTCGTGCATGTTAGAACATAAGCTTCGTGATGAAATGAATACAGCTAACATACCCAAGATGAGAAAAAAATTTTGAGCAAGCTTCCAGCAACAAATAACGGCAGAGAAACTAGGTAGTACAATGGGATATCAAACTAGCCTACATGGAACTTAGTACCAAAAGTATCAGTAGGAATCAAGGGCGTAAGCACCAACCATGGGTTTCAGAGATAACTCCATTCCTGAGGGGAACTGAAGACTAGGTCAAACAGAACCCTCATCTCAGAAATTACCTCAAAATACCAAGTTAGAGATAGACATATTTCAAATTGTCAAACTGCTGAATCTTGCTCTAGCTGAGCCTATTAGTATCTCTGTGGAAAGGACAAGTAACTGTCAGTTCCATATACTTACATGGAAATCCTAACCATGGGAAACAGAGCCAGAACTGATGTGAAAGGATATTATTGTTCCACCTGCACGATTTCTACTGGACCTCTTCACTGATCTTGGTCTTAGAACTCTGATTTCTCTAATGGAAGAAGAGATTATCCTAAAACTTAAAGCTTGATCTTGGCAAAGGCTAAATGTCCGCATCCTGGTACGACACAAATGTCCAGGTCTATCTCTCACACTATACAGTGTGTAAAGAGATGAGAGGGAAGAACTTCATGAATTCATTTAATAGGAGTCCCTAGAGTTACATAACATCCAGAAAAGGAGTGCCTAAAGCCACACTATCTGTTAAGTGTACAAAGAAACAAATTGGTCCCAGATCTTAGAGCATTAATTAATTTCTAGGTAGGATGTAAATTGTTCCAACAGTGATAATTGGAATAACTCATTCATTCCTTCAATAATTACATCTTCGAGGGAACAAATATTTGAATAAAAGTAGACTATTTGGAAGGTTATTATAGTAGTTCAAAAGACAGATAGTAGGGTAGAGGTGGGGAGAAATGATGACTTTCAGTGATGAGAAATAAATAAGATTAAAATAGATAAAATATATAAGACATAATAACATTGTTTGGGGAATCAGTGTCAAGAAGGACTTCCATATTTCTGATTGAGGACTTGTTTGGATTCCTCCTATATGGGAGATTATAGAGAGCAAAAAGTTTCAGGGAAATAAGGAATCATGAGTTCAATTTTGACCATGTAAAATTTGAAATATTTCTGATATATCCAAGTGTAAATGTCAAGGAGGCAAATAATTGTATAGATCTGTATCTCAGAAAAAATCTTGGCTCAATATATAAAAATGAAAACATTCAGTTTATAGATCTTGATTGAAGTTCTGGAAATGGATGTGTGTGGAGAGGTTAGGCTAAGTAAAGAAAGTAGGAAAATACTTAGGAACTATGATATTTAAAGATCTTGTAGATAAAAACAGCCAAGAGACAAGGCTGAGTAGTAAAGAAATGGTAAGAAGAAAACCAAGAGGAGTGTATTATGGAATAAAGGATCATACTGCTGAAAAATTAAGTAACATTTTAAATTAAGATTCCATAGTTTTATTGAAGTGGATCTGTCACATTCAATTCAATAAATTGGATTGGAGTGGGTTAAAGAGTGAAAAAATGTAAAGAAAATGGAAGTTCTAGGCGACTCTTGAGAAATAATGTTTTCTCTATTTTAAACATGGGAAAAAAGAGGCTGGCTAAGGATTCAGAGAGGTATTTATGTTTAGTGGTGGGAGGTTGACGAAGTTCCAGAATGCTGGCTTTTACTTTCCACAGGAAGAGACTTCTGAAACTGCTTAGTATGGTGAAGTAGGAGAGGCTGGGAGTCTGGACAGAATGGGTAGAACTGAAATTGTTATTATGGAAAGTAGGACAATTTGCCAAATAGAAAAATGTCATTTAAAATTTAAGCAGTGTTTATACTGGTGAATAAAATTGTGGATAGTCTTATTCCAGTCTGGGTGTGTGGTTGCCCTCAGCAATGATAACTTGCCCAGGAAGAGATACAGAGAACAGGCGGACTCATTGGAATAAAGACAAAGAGTTTCAGGCTTTGAAGATAGTGACTGAGACAAGGGAATATGTAATCTAATCTGAAGAGAGAAGGAGGTGAATAAAAGAGGTAGTAAAGGATAATGAGAAAAATGGGCTATCAGTGAGTTGAAATCTCAGTGAGGCCAAAGAACGAAGATAAATGGTTAAATAAGGATTCTGCAAGGTACTATGCTGGGGTTGGAGGACGGGTGTTTCAAATGGAAATGAGAGAGTTAAGGTGACTGCAGAGGGTGAGCTGAGATGGATGAGTGATGCTAGAGATGTTATTTTCGCTGAGGTGCAGCAGGAATGGAGGAGTCTCTTGACCAGGAACCGAAGCCTTCACTAATGTAGATTTCATAAAATGATCTAATGCTCTCCAGAAGGAAGCATGGAAGACAGTATAGCTGGGAAAATAAAAAGGGATTTCACAAGCTCATAGGTGAGAATTAGTCTGGAGTCTGTTTTGTAAATTACTTCCTTAAGGGGACTGCAGAGGAAGCAGTGTCTGCAAGAGAGCAAGTTGGAGGAAATAGGGAAATGTAATAACTGCTTAAAACTGAAGCTGACATCAAAGAGTTAGATGACTGTGCTGCAGTCGTAGGAAGTAGAAGAATGTTCAAACTAAAGCATTTGGATCTAATTTGCTCTCTTTAGCCTTTGTTTATTTATGCATTCAGAATATAACAGAGCCAAAATCTATATAACTCACAGAGGCAAAGTAATCATGCAAATGCATGGGATCTCTTAATGAATGAATAAAGAAGATTTCAGTTTCAGGATTATATTATTATATTAAATAATAATAATATACATAAAAATTACAAAAAAGATTTTGGAATTTAAAAGAATGGGAAGGAGAAGGAAAAGAAGAAAGAAAAGAATAAAGCTCAGTGACTACCATTTGTCTCTGACATTACCTTCAAAACAAATTAAAATACATTTCAACAGTTATACACACACATTGAATTGACTTCTTCATCATCATCACCTCTCTATGCTGTACAGTTTCCTATTTTTTATTCCCAAGGGTGTAAGTCCTTGCTTCCTTTCTCTGACACTCTAAATATGTTTATTGTAAAAACAGAATCTTATTATTCTATTAACTACTTCTTTGAATGCAAATTCCAACAGTTGAGTTTGTTAGACTTTCTTAAACTTGGGTTTTCTTAAATATATGATTATTGAGTTTACTTTATTTATTTTTAAATTTTAAGTATTTAAGTGTTTATTTATTTATTTATTTATTTATTTATAGAACATGAGCAGGGAGGGGTAGAGAAAGGAAGAGAGAGAATCCCAAGCAGGCTTTGTGCTGTCTGTGCAAAGCCTGATGTGGGGCTTAAATTCAGGAAACCTGAGGTCATGACCAGAGCTAAAATCAAGAGTTTGTTGCCTAACTGACTGAACCACCCAGGCGCCCCTGGTGATTGTTTATTGTAAGATATATTTGCAACACTTTCTACATTTGAACTGCAGCTTCCTAAAGTAGCCATGGGCCTCTTGGGGCGACTGACCTCAGGTACCTGTGTTAGCTCTGTTTCTAATGGTAGTCATGAATTGTAGATGCAACTTCCTTTCTACTTTCCTTATTTTGGTGAGGAATTCATTTCAGTTTCTTGTTTATTGATAGTTCCCTTTCTTAGTTTCAAACATGATATGTACTTATTTATCTTGATAATGGTTCTATTGTTTCTGAGTTTGACAGATATAGAGATGAAGTATAAATGTAGTGTACTATTTTGGAATTAGAAATCTTAAGAAAAGTATACATACACCTAGAAACAATTCATTGAATGCAATGAGAACTAGAGCTTTATCAATGTTACTTTTATTCAAACTAAAAGATTAGTTAAGGAAAGCATTGCACAATGTAAGTTATTATCTAATTAAAAATTAAAACTATTATTAGCCACTTATATGGTGAGTCAGTTTTTCAATCATATTATTTCCAATTTTCTATAAATACAGAATCTTGGTATATGCTTATTGGTTTCAAACTTCTGCTACTTATTTGTAAAATTCTAAGAGCTTTTTAGATTTTTGTAAAGATTTGTTTTCTCATTGAATTATACATTTGGTTTCCCTCCAAGTCTATTTAATTTGATAGAATGTCTGGAATCACACTCTATTATAAAATAAAATAAAACAGCCTAAACTCTAGTAGGAAAACAACTTAATTAGCCCATGAATATTAACAAAGGAAATTGTATCTGAACTTAACTAGGTTGTATGCCAACCAAAGCACCAAACAAGTGAGCTTATATGTTTTAACACAAACTATATACATCCAGCCCATAAGATGATAACCTAATTTGAAAATCTGAAGTGAAAGCAATATTTTAGCTATATTGATCTATAGCTTCAGTATTTGCCTTTTTCTTCTCATAATCATACATCTATTGCATTAAAAAATGTCATTATAGGAGGAATCACAAACATCATATCCTTCTTGAAAGACGCAGCATGCTTGGGAACTGAAGCCCTACATGGCTATGTTGAAATACTGAAATATTTCACAATCAAGTCTAAAAACTTAAGATCACATAACATTAAAATGTTGGGGTCATCTGGATTCTTTTATACTTCATATTTGAAATTTTTATCTCAAAATACCTGAAAAATCTGAAAAAGTGACATTATTGTACTGACAGATACAATTGGGACCTAGAAACATTAGATAGATTGCCCAAGGTTAAAGAGTGGTGGTTAATGTTCAAATCAGGGTTCGAAGCCGAGTGTGTTTGCCTCTAAAATCTATTATTCCCCTATAGTACATAGTACATGATGGCCAGAGACTTAGAATTTTTCTTACTCAGGTACTATATTTCAATAACTCACACACNATTACTCAGGTACTTTATTTCAAAAACTCACACACACACACACACACACACACACACACACACTGAATATATATGTTATATGTGAATATATATATATGACTATAAATATGTGTTTATAACTATGTGCAAAAACCTAGAAATAGGTATATATGTACATACATATGTGTACATATGCACATACATGCATATATTCATAGGCAGAGGTTTTCTATTCATTTAACAAATATTTCCTGAATAACTATGTGAATGGGTGAGTTAAGCGACTTACAAATGTGAACTCAGCTCCATCCTCTCTGCTAGCTCAAAGCATCAAAAACTGGAAACCAAAAAACCTCAATGCTAATTTTATGCATGATAGAAATCTTTGTTTATGAAAAGGAAATAAACATTAATATAATCCCAGAATTTGAAGTTTTTGTTTTATGTATGGATCTTATTACAATATTTATTTTTGCTTTCTTCCAGGTATTTTTGGTTAGAATTTAAAGCAATACAACCTTTCTTCCATAAAATTGTTTCACTGCTAACCCTCAATTAAAACTTATAAAAGGGAATAAAAGGAAAATTAATGCCAGAGATCCTTCAGAAGTCCATTCATGTACAATGCCCAATTTTCCCCAATTATTACCATTTGCCTTCTTGTACAGAACATCCTGCAACATT
Source organism: Crocuta crocuta (assembly GCF_008692635.1). Taxonomy (NCBI): domain Eukaryota; kingdom Metazoa; phylum Chordata; class Mammalia; order Carnivora; family Hyaenidae; genus Crocuta; species Crocuta crocuta. The sequence goes on along the minus strand of NW_027529174.1, from coordinate 8,099,697 downwards.
TGCCAAGTACCTTTTAGAATCACAATCAAAAAATGAAAGTGAACCTCAATGATTTTTGGCTCATGTAGATAGTGTCCTCAGTAGCAGCTTATGGCTTTGATTTGCCCCAATGGAATGCTGTTTCCGGAAAGAGGGTGCATGAATCACTTTTATGGGCTAAGAGTCTTTCTCTGCACGTCACCTTGCATTATTAATGGCTGATTCAATTTTGCTGGCTAGAATTAGAGTTCTTTCTAGGGTAAGGTTAAATTCAAGTAGCTCTATGATTTCCTATGTGGCCAACCATTAGTATTATTTAGACCCAGCGCATTTAATTTCTATTTTACATAAATTTGAATATATTTTTAATTTCAAATTTAGCTTCTGGAACATACTTTTGGCACTTGTGAATCAATACTTTACGACATGGGCTTTGCAATCAGATACACCTAGATTTGATTCCTGGATCTATCATTTAAGCTTTATAACCTTGAACATGTTAATATCTCTAAGGCACAATTTCCGTGTTTCAAAAATAAGGAATAAAATGACCTATTTTATTGGAATTATTGTAAGGATGAAGAAGATAATAAAAGCTTCAGTAGGGTTCTTGGCAATGTAGGAAGCCTTTAATAAATGATAGGCATAATAATTTGCCAGACACTGGTTGCATTAAGCAGTCAACAAAAATAATGGCCATAATTCAAGTCCAAAAACTAACACAGGTCTAAATTAGCTTTTGCATAAGAATTTTGTTGTTCTTTCAAGTTTAGGGTTACATTCTATTTTCATATTTAGTTTACAGTTATTAATTGGACAACTGCTATATGGGTTGCAACATAATAAATATTAGGGGCTTTATGATTCCAAACATTAAGGGATTTAAATCTATCTGAAGCATAAAGATCAAGACGTAAGAACCTGTGAATAATGCAAATGATACATATATACATGTTGCATTGTATAATAAGGAAAATGAATACAGGAATTGAAAAGAAGAAAATTAATAAAAAAGAAAAATTTACATAGTCATGATAAAGGACCTAGGAACACAAGTATGATCTTGAAAGGCAGTTGTATTTTTTTTTTCTTTTTTAAATAGTTACCCTTCTTTGATAGAGAGAGACAGAGTACAAATAGGGTAGACAAGGAGAGAGGGAGACACAGAACCCCAAGCAGACTCCAGGTTCTGAGCTGTCAGCACAGAGCCCGATGCAGGGCTCAAACCCACGGACCGTGAGATCATGACCTGAGCCAGAGTCGGACACTCAACCGACTGAGCCACCCAGGTGCCCCAAGGTTGTTGCAATTCCTATATCAGCTGGAAAATAGTCAATTTGTACAATATATGAAGAAATGAATATGAATATGTCTCATTCACAAAAACTTGGAGTTAAATATATTTAATATATATACCTATATATGTATGCGTACTTATATTTAATATATACTCACACACGCACAATCTCTCTTTCTCTCACAGGTAGATTAGAAAATTTATGTTGCTTGCTTGGGTAAATACTAGTCAGTAGTTAAGTTCAAACTGATGTCTAGGTCCTGTTGCTTTACTTTTTTGCTGCAATATGTTGAGTGAGCAAGTCTTCAAAAGCTTCTTGAATTATTTATATAAAATATGGACAATCCTATCTTATTGCATAAGGGATTTCCATTAGCAGGTATTAGGACTGTTAAGATATTGCATCTTGATGACTAATTCCTGCACCATCAGTCTCAGCAGTATGCTGGAGCTGGATTCTACAAGTTACTAAAAGTCTCAAATCCGTGTTCAGTGATATCGCATTGATAGCTTGAGAAAAGCCGCCCTGGTGAGAGTATTTCCACCTTGGTAAGAAAGGTTACAAATTATGGCTTTTATTTTTCCTCTGAAGAGTCAATTGACAAACGTTTTCCAGCACACCACTCTTTGTAATCACTGATTCTGTACAATTACACTATTAAAATGGCTAAAAATATAAAATTATGTTTTTAATGTCATACGAGTGGACTTTAGAGAAAGATATGGAAAGGTCAAAGAAATAACAGCCTTTTAAGGAAAGTAGTGAACAAAGAATTATTAGGTTCTACTAGAAGATTCTCTCATAAGTAAAGAAGATCAGTTTTGATATATAATGCATGTGGAATTTGCAATTGTAGTAAGTTTTGTAATCTATATAAACTTACATAAAGTAAATAGAAATAACATACCATGAATAGATCATTCTACCTCAGGAACACAAGGTCATTACTATTCCAAACAATCTATAAATTTAACCTGTTATTCCTCAATTGGTAAAATATTTTTAAAATGATTATTTCAATAGATGAGGATAAAGCACTTGATTAGTGATTAGGTACAATGGGATAATGACATATGCAAGCTACATATAGAAAAATTCAATACTTCTTTTTATATAAGTAAATAATAGTTACAAAATACAATCATTACATATAACCAACAAAGATGCTGTATTTTATAAATATAAACATACACCTGGAAGATTATGCTGCAAATGTTAATCAGGTAACATATTGTTGGTGATTTTTCTTTCTACATTAGAATTTTCTCTATTTTAAAAATTTCTCTACAAAAAAGCACTTAGACTATGTAGATTATGAAAACTAGGAAAAGGAAATCTAGAGACCAGACCTCATTCATAACAGCATCGAAACTTTAAATTTTCAAGATGAGCTTTATTTATGCATTCATTTTTAAAATTTTTATTTGTTTTTCATTTATTTGAAGAGAGAGAGAGCATGAGCAGGGGAGGGGCAGAGAGAGAGGGAGAGAATCCTAGGCAGGCTCCAGGCTCTGAACTGTCAGCACAGAACTCCATGAGGAGCCCGAACTCATGAACCTGCGATCATGATCTCATCCCAAATCAAGTCAGATGCTTAACTGACTGAGCCACCCAGGTGCCCCATTCAAGAGGAGCTTTAAACGAGAAGAAATTAAAATTAAAATTATATCAATCCTTAATGTGTAAGCATAAAAAGAAAGAATTGGAGAAGGAAGTGAAAGAAAGAAGCAGAGGAAGAGTATTCAGGGAGTAATATGAATTTTACTGAAGTGTGGCATGGGACAAAACTAGAAAGAAATAAAAAATAACCTTAAGAGTGGTATTTTCATAAGATGACCATATATGTTTTGGTTTTATTCTACACACTTGAAAAAGTATATTCCTATTTTTTAAAGCATATGTGAATTATTGCAATTTTATTTTTGATATTTAAATAAAAGGGGAGCCTAGGTGGCTCAGTCATTAAGCGTATGACTTCAGCTCAGGTTATGATCTCACAGTCTGTGGGTTTGAGCCCTGTGTTGGGCTCTGTGCTGACAGCTCAGAGCCTGGAGCCTGCTTGGGATTCTGTGTCTCGCTTTCTCTCTATGCCCCTCCTCCACTCATGCTCTGTCTCCCTCTGTCTCTTTCTGTGTCTCAAAATTAATAAAAGTTAAAATTTTAATATTTAAAGAAAAGATGCTATATAGTTTATTTTCTCAAAGGTCCCAGGACTTCTAGCAGGAATTCTCTTCAAACACACTACACCTCCAAACTTTTTGTACATGGCTGATCTCCCTCATTATTTAGGTCTTGGAGGTGATCCTCGATGGTTTAATCTAGTTTTATTTTAATTTTTATTTTTGAGAGAGAGAGAGACACACACACACAGTGTGAGCAGGGGAGGGTTAGAGAGAGAGGGAGACACAGAATCGGAAACAGGCTCCAGGCTCTGAGCTAGCTGTCAGCACAGAGCCCAAGGGGGGCTCGAACCCACGAACTATGAGATCATGACCTGAGCCGAAGTCCAACGCTTAACCGACTGAGCCACCCAGGTGCCCCCCCTTGACAGTTTAATCTAATATGAACCAATAATAGTAGATATTCCTGTTTATTTTATTGTCCTTACCACAGTGATAAGTACATGTTAATTTACTTATATATATTTTAAATGTCTCCTGCTCTCTCACTTATCCACTCCAAAGGGGCGGTCACCTTTCTCTTCTATTCACCACCAGCCACAAGGACTGACACATTCGGTAGACACTCAATTAATACCTTTGAATGAATAAATATGTAAACCAGGAAAGTGAAATTATAGTACAATTTGGAGGCATAATTAAAAATCTGTAAGTATAAAATAAACATTGATTTGCTGGAACAAATGACTGCAAATTTGTCATCACAAAATGGGCCATAGTGTCCAGATATTTTTTCCTTTTTTGATACTCTTTTATTACTACTCTTCATTGAAATTTGCTATTCCCAAACCTGAATTATAGGCATATCATAAGAGAAAAGAATAAATAAATGTTTTTGACATATATCAGCTCCAGAACTGGTCTAAGGCAAGACAACTGATGCATTGAGGGCACGCATTGTGAGCAGGCATTCACTCCTAGGTTTGTGCAAGGCCTGACCCTGAACCTGCATGACCTTGCAAGTGAGTGCCTCCTTAAACTTTGTACTCTCGGGGCCTCACTTGCCTCATTCTGTGTGGCTCTGAAAACTTATCTATTTGTGTTTCTTTCTATTAGCTCATCCTTGAAAGAGAAAGGAGTGCATCTCCAGGCTGTTTCAGCTTTCCAGTCATGGGCTCCTCCCTTCATACACAGATTCCTTTTCATCTCTCAACCACCTGCCAGACCCACAAAAAAGAACTTCTTAAGAGATTTTTTTTTTTTTTTTTTTTTTTTTAGTTTTTTTTGAGAGAGACAGAGAGAGCACAGGTGAACAGGGGACTGGCAGAGAGAGAGGTAGAATCCCAAGCAGGCTCCACGCTGTTAGTGCAGAGCCTAACATGGGGCTCAAACTCAGGAACCTTGAGCTTTTAAGCCGAACCAAATCAAGAGTCAGCCAATCAACCGACTGAGCCGCCCAGGTAACCATAACAAAACTTCTATGCTGTTAGGTGGAGCCATCCATTTTCTTTCCTCCAATCCCATACTGCTGACTATGACCAAGCTTACTGGCTGCACTATACATTTTTACTATGCTATCCAGCCTTAGCTGGTCTAAGACTTGCTTATTCTTCTCATTTCCATCACTTTGACTGTGCAGGCCAGAGATTACAAATGAGGCTTTGTGTCGCAATTCAGTGCATAGACACTTTTCTTTGCCTTCACCATAACTAATTCTAACTACTTCCCAACATTTCAAAATGGCAAGTTACATCATAATCCAGAACAGAAAATCTCAAGCAAAACAAAACAAAACAAAACATATTAAAAGAAAAAAAAAAAAGAAAATCTGACGAAAGTACACCCTCTTTTAATGCATGGCTCCAGTAAGCTGGAACTTTCTTATTATTCGACTGAAATAAATGCCTTTCTTAGAAGCTGCCAAATGAGCTTCCTACAGACAAAAAGAGCTTTCCTTTCAGTTTTCAATTAATTTCAGAGATCTGCAGCATTTTTCAGTGATACTTGGCATCTATATATTAAAACTCTTGTGAAATACTGGTGATGGGATGTGGAGACCCCCCTCTCTTTCTAACAAATGTAAGTTACTGATCAACTCACTCTAAAAAAAAAAAAAAAAGATCTCAAACCTTTCCACATCACATTTGTGGACACAAACTCTCATGCTGAAAAATGCCCCTTTCACATCCCAGTCACCCCTGGAACTAGTATTGTTCTTTTCATTTTATTTTATTTTATTTTATTTTTAAAACACTTAAAAATGTATTCAATGTTTTTAAAGTATAATTAACATACGATGTTATATTAGTTTCAAGTGTTCAATAGAATGATTCGATATGTTTGTGCATTTCTTAATGCTCACCAGTATACGCGTAGCCATGATCTGACACTATACAATGTTATTACAATATTATTGACTATATTCCCTATGCTGCACTTTCAATCTCTGTGGCTTATTTATTTTGTAACTGAAAGTTTGTGCCTCTTAATCCACTTTATCTATTTTTCGCATACTCCCACCCACCTCCCCTTTGGCAACCACCAGTTTATTCTCTGTATTTGGGAGTTCCTTTATTTTTTGTTTGTTTTGTTTTTTAGATTCCACATATAAGTGAAATCATATGATACTGTTATTTTTATAGAACTGTCACTCCTCTTAAACTTCACATGTCCTGTCTTTTAAAATCTGTCCCACAGGGGGTTGGAAAATTACCAAACCTGTATCCCATGTAATGAATATATATACTATATCCACATATATAGTATACAGGATGGATAGATGATAGATAGATAGATAGATAGATAGATAGATAGATAGATAGATAGATAGTGTGAATAACAAAGTGTGATAGTTGAGAGCCATGGAGTTAAAAACCCAAACTCTGAGAACTGGATCACTGGTTTAAATCTCAGCATTACTCTTTCCTACCTTGTTGGCCAGGAGTTACACTCATAATCCCTTTGCTGAAGTATTCTAGCCAATAATCCTTAGTGTTCTCTCCAGAACAAGCTTTGTTAATGGTTTTTGGTGTGGATACACTGAGCGTTTCCTGACTACTCAAAGTCCGTTTCCTTTTTGCTCAACAATTCCTTGTTAAATTCATCTCTACCCTCTTGCACTGTACTATAAACAACTTGCACTCTTAAGTTTTCTTCTTAGAGACCTCCGCAGTTAAATATCTAAGTTCACCACAAACGAGTTCTACTTTCCACAAAACACGAAGCACAATTCAGTCATGCACTTTGCCACTTTCTAACATGGATCACCTTCTGGCTTCCAATAACATTCCTCATTTCATCTGAGAGCTCATGAGCCTCATCTTTACATGTTCAGACTTCTACCAACAGTCTCTTCAAGGCAATCCAGACTTTCCTACATTCACCTTAAAACTCTTCCAGCCTCTCCCCATCTTACTTCCACATTTGTAGGAATTGGTTACAGCAGCTTCCCACTTTTCTATACCAAAATGTATGTTCTTTTGCTAGGGCTGTGTCAGCAAAATACCAGCCACCAGACTCGGTGGCTTAAACAAAAGAAATTTATTTTGTTTTCTGAGCTCTGGAGTTAGAAGCCCAAGATCAAGGTGTCAGCAGCTTTGGTTTCTCCTGAAGCATCTCCTCCTGGCTTGCAGATAGCACCTTCTTGCTGTGTCCTCACATGGCCTTCCTCTGTGCATATCCATCCCTTGCATTTCTTCCTCTTCTTATAAGGACACAAGTCTTATTGGATTAAGGGCCCACCTTGTGATTTAATTTAACCTAATTGCTATCTCTAAGCACAGTCACATCTGTGGTGTACTGGGAGCGGGCGGGGGTGGGGGGCTAGGACTTCAGCATATAAATTTGGAGAGTATATGGTACAGTCCTAACACTTGTTTTTTCCATTTAGTTTTGAGACCCTACCACCAGCACCAGCACCAGCACCAGCACCAGCACAGGAAAAGGAGGTCTTGGTTTATGAACAAATCTGCTCAAGTCCTGGTGTTCTTCAGTGAGGGCTACCACTTTAAGAGGCACCTGAGAGTCACAGACCAGTGTCATTAATGGGGCTGGTACCCCACATTGCACTCCTTCCTAGCCCACAGTGGTGCCACCCAGACACTTCCACCCTCAACCAAACACTGTAATAATCTCCCGTGAACAAAACAGCACTATGTTCCTCCAGTCCTTACTAAGGCTTGAATCTTGATAAATCCTGTGAGATTTGTCAAAATTTGGAAACCTTTTTTTTTCCTTTGATAAGGTCCAAACCTGTCTATGAGGCTAGCTTCACGAACACATGTGTCTCCCTTCATCTTGCCTCTGTGATACATTGGACTATTATTGGTAATTCTTCATTACCCTACATCAACATGCGTGCTATACCTCATGCTGGGCAGAGTATACTTTCTTGCTCCTTGATATTAAGCTTGGCCATGTGACTTGCTTTGGCCCATGTGATATTGACATGTATAACAGAAGCAGATGCCTTAGATGACCTTGCATGGTTTGACTTATCTCTTGTGGCTCAGAAATCTGCCATGATAATTTTTCATAATAGCTGATGTCCCATCAACCTGTCCCTAGAACAAACCACATGAAATAAATATGAGCCTTGAACTCAGCTAATGACCTAGAGTTAGGTTTAGCTTATACACACCCTGAAGTAGACTGCCCAAAGGAACCAGCTTAGATTGGCAAGCCATTCAACCTCTTGACCTGTGAGCATATGAATAAATCTTTATTGTTGCTAGCCACTGCGTTTTGGGGTGATTTGTTATATGTTTTATTGTTGATAAAGGCTGACTGATATGATATATAAAGAAAATGAACAACAACTGTCCTCCTTGAGATTCCTTCCATCATTCACACTAAATAAATAAAGCCAGTAGACAACTGGGGCCATCTGTTCACCAGTTTCTTAGATATATGCAGGTCCTAAATTTCAGTTTAGCAGACTTAAATCATAGTCTCAGTCAGCAATATTGCTTCATGTAACCTTACTATTAAGGATGGTTTTCTCACTTTTCATGGATTCATAGGTCTTCTGAGGGTATTGAAATCACAATAGAAGCCATATCATAACCCACCGATTGATGTAATATTTGAGACCCATAGAGAGAAAATTATTTACATGAGGCCACACTATTAGACAATAACAGTGCCAATGTTATACACTGGGCATCCTGACTCCTAATCCAGCACTCTTCTAGTATCATTCTCACAGTGTAGTTGGGGATTAGGAAAATTACCCGTGAAAGATTTTTATTAAAAGCATTCATGGTGGCAAGGAACTTGCTTAGTAATTCCCTGATTAGAGCATGCAATTATCATCTTATTTTTGTAGTTTCCTTCAAGGTCAATCTTAGATAATTTTGACCCAGATTTTGATAAACTTGACTATAAAGGCATATTTTAGAGAAAGGGAGTACGAGCCATGAAGAATAATGAACTACACCAAATATCGAGATCTATAAACTGCTTGAAAGCCTCCAGTCATTAAGTTAAATCTATTTAGAAGAATAAGAATGCTTTTCGCTAAGGTTTCATCTAGAAAGATGCACTAAAAGGAACCATCTCAATTGTAGTTGCTTTCTTTCTACGGTTGAGATTTTCAATTGCAAAGGAAAAATATTAGAATTCTGGGAGGGAGTATAATTTGAAGGGAAATTTCAACAATACTCAAATGTAGAATATCCATCTGTGTGATGGACTTGTTTCTTGTTATATTGTATTTTTCTAAAAATTCTGAAAATGTGTGCGTAAACTGGGGGCATGGTAATGGGACAGAGAAGCAAAATTGTTAAGAAGGGTCATTTGTCTTTACAGGCAATATGAAAGTTTCAGGTTCACATGTTGTTTTTCCTTTCTTTCAATGTAAAGCAATATTCCATGGATTTTTGAGCTCAGACTCTGTAGTCATACTATCGGCATTTGACTTGGGCTTTTTCAATTATTTTTTGAACAATCAGGGAAATTTGCTTGCCTCTTTGTGCATCTGTTTGTGCATTTGTAACCTGAAGGTAATAATAATAATAATAATAATACCTATCACAAAGAGTTGTTTTAAGACATTAATTTGTTCTGTATTTTTTATTGAGTGCCTACTATCTGCCAGACATTGTTTCTCTAGGTATTTGCACCACATGAATTAACAAAAGTACAAATATCTCTGCTGCCATAAAATGTATATTCTAAAAGGAAGAGATAGACAGTAAAAAGAAATCTAATAAATGAGTAATGATATATGGTGTACTTGAAAACCATAAGTACTATGGGAAAGAATAAAAATCAAGCAGGGTAAAAAGAATGAAGAATGCTGAAGGAAGGGGTACCTTGCAATTTAAAACAGATTGGTTGGATAGATTTCCCTGAGAAGGTGCCTCTTGAGCAATGACCTATAGAAGATATTGCAATATCTGGGAAGAGCATTCATTCGTAGCTGAAGGAAGAACTTCAGTTGCCTAAGGCTCCTAAGATGGGAACAGGAGATAATGGGTATGGAAACTGAAGCTCAGGAATATTAAGTGACTTGATCAAGTTTGGATGAACCTAAATGAAAGAGTATTTCAGCAGTGTGGAGTATAATGGACAAAAAAATATATTTTTTCAGTCATTAGGAAATTCACATACTTGGTGCCACCCAACTTTCCCATAAAACCCATTCTGATAATGCATATAACTTACAACAAGTGAATAAACTTATTCCACTCATGAATGTTCAGAATAATTTGATATCATGAATCATGAACACCCCTATATTTGAATCTCTCAAGGTTCAGTCCCAGAGGAGAGAATTCCAATACTCAAGTATACAAAAGCTCAATAGCCCTTTGGGTCCCGTGAACACAGCCTCTCACTGTAGCAGATAGTCTAAGATGGCTCCAATTATTCCCACCTCCTGGGAACTCCTACCCTTCTCTATTCCCTTCCCCCAGAGTAGGAGCGGGAACTGCAACTTTTTTCTGACCAAAAGAATACTGCAAAAATGATGGGATATACACAATTATGTGTACATTATTATATTACATAAGATTATAATGTTCACCTTGCTAGAAGAATCTCTCCCTTGCTGGCTTTGAAAAGGCAAGCTGCCTTATTGAGAAATCCACATAGCAAGGAGCTGCGGATGTCTCTGGTCAATAGCCAAGACGAAATTGAAGCTTACAATAGGACGAACTGTGAGCTTTTGGATTCTACTAACAGCCATACGAGCCATGTGAGCTTGGGGAACTCTGTCTTTCCCAAGTTGAGCCTCAGATGAGAACACAACCATAGCTGACACTTGAAGTGTAACCTTGTAGAGGATCCAGAGAAGCTAGGCTTAGACTCAACCTATAGAAACTGTGAAATGATACCTGTATACAGTTTTAAGCTACTATGTTTGTAGTAATTTTTACACAGCAGAAGACAACTAATTCACTACAGACTCGTCTGAAGTTATGCAGAAGCAAACCAAGACATTCATTAGAGTGTATGACTCAGACCTACTTCAAGAGAGAAGCTACTGCAAGGAATGTAGTTAACCAAGCCTGTAGCTACTACACTTTTGGGACCTACTGCAGTGTTCTGACCCCTCCTCTCCTCCTACTATACCCCCAGGATGCTCTCAGCCAATGGCTGAACAATGACAAGTGATAATTAGAGCTGAGACACTTCTGCCCAATGAGGGACTCCTCTAAAGATTCATCTTTGCTCTGGACACTCCACCAACCTAGCTGACTCTTTCTCAGAACTCTACAGCAATCAGAGTCTCTTCATTCTTTCCCTTCTCATTCACAGTGTCAGACTAGCATTGTGATATGAAGCCTCTTTCCCTCTTTTATTCTTCTCATTCTTTTTATGCTTCATAGGTACCTCTCCCAATAAATCTCATGCCTTTCTAATTCTATCTTGCCATCAGCTTCCCCAGAGAGCTCAAACTGATACAGGGACATTTGATAGTTCTACAATTTTCCTTGTCTGGGACTTCAGCTTCAAGCTAGGCTGGAAAGGCAGTCTCATAAACTAGGAAACACATGAATGTAAGTATAGCAACATTCATTCGCATCTCTGCTGTTACCAAGAATCCATGCAGACTCTGAGCATGATGTCGCTACTTCTCTGAGGCTGCTTCTTTTTGTTAAAATGAGATATTGAATTAGATGATTTTTAATATTTTCATTTCTTTTTCTACTCTCACTAATTGTAAAATGAGAGCGAACACTAAAAATGGCTTAAAAATAAACAAAATTATAGGGATGTAGAAAAGAAAGAGGGAAAATGAGAACATAGGTAGACCCAAGGGAAAGGTTTAAGAGAAAAGAATCACAATGCTACATTAACCCTTGCAAACAGTTCCTGGTTTACATCCAGATATCTGGCATGTTTAAATTTTTGTAACTAGTTTGACTTGGCTGGCATAGTTAACAGTAGACTTGCTTTAAGCCACTCTATCACTTTTCTCGGGATTTCAGATTATAAAATTTGCAGGGCTGTGTTTAAGGTGAAGGCCAGTTTCCGTGGGGCGGGGGGCGGTGTGGGTGGGTTTGGATTGTTTTATTTTGTCTTGTTTTTCCTGTGTGATCCCCCTGGACCCAGCCTGCCTTTCCTTCCTCTTTAATTGTTAGCAGTACACACTTTCTTTTGGGGCTTCTTCCCCTCTCACATTTGCCTCTTTAGTGATTTATCTTTACTCCAGCTTAACGTTTTCTTGGACAAGTACATGTCTTTTTGATATGAAGGCTTTTACTTCAAATCCCTTTGGGGAAACAGCCAGAAGAACAAACACAGGAAAATTCAAAGTTTTAAGAAATCTTATCAAGTTCATAGAGTCATTGCCCTGGTCTATTTTGCCTGCCGCTATGAAATTTATGATACCAAAAGGCACACTGGACTCCAGCTCTCTTCTTTGATATTTCTTCCAGCCTCCATTTTCCTCAGATGTTTCCCTTTCTCTAAATCTGAAGACCTTCCTCTCCACAAAGCACCTTCTTTCTGTTAAAGAAGGTAAAATCCGAGACAGAAATATAAACATAAAACCTATCCATTGAGATGCCCACTGGAATCAAATGCATGCTTGTATGTTAATAGAAAAGAGGTATTGACAGATATTTTCAAAGGTGGCTGCAACATCTCCTAACCTACATGGTCTTCTACATTAATAGGTAGTATTATCACACACCCTTTAAAAAGTGGAATCTATCTTTTCCATTTGAATCTGAATGGACTTATGACCAACTCAACGAATAGAATATGGCAGGAATGACATTATATGACTTCTAAGGCTAGGTTCTAAAAAGCAGTGAAACTTTTGTCTTGTATTTGGGACATTTTTTATGGCATCCTGAGTGGACACAAAATTTCTCACTACCTGAGGCCATTATGTTGTGAGGAAGTTCACACTATATGGACAGACTTTGTGAAAGTGCTCCAGATGAGGTCCTAACTTGAAGCTAGCATCAAATGCCAACTGAGAATAAGGATGCCTGGAAATCATTTCAGCATCCAGACATAGAGTGTCTTACCCTGTTGGTGTGTCTTTCTAGCTAAGGCCTCTATATGAGGGGCCCTGTCTGGATTTCTGACATGCAGATCCATAAGCATGATAAAATGGCTGTTATAAGCTGCTAAGTCTGGGCATAATATTTTTATGAAGGCATTTAGCCAGCACATGGATGGAGCCCATTCAGTTCCAATGGGGTGTTCTTAAGTGACTGTCTCCCCAGCCAGCCTGCCTAGATCCCTGGGGCTGCTACCATTTTCATTTTATTCTAAAGCCAGGTTTTTAGTTTTTTGTCATCTCATAGACTCCTAATAAATCATCTTTTCATTTAACTTGCCTAAGGCTGTTTTTTTCTTGCTTGCCACCAATGAATGCAAGCTGATTCTGTGTTTCTTTGCATTGATACTGCACTAATGAAATACACTGGCAAGGAACTATGATTTTAGTAACAAGAGGAAGCAAGAGGTCTACCTCCACCAAACCTCCATCTCCTGCAGATATTGGATAGAAATTTCTGTGTGCAATTTTTTGTTTTTGTTTTGTTTCATTTTTGTTTGGTTTATACTTTAGATAGCACAGATATGGAAAGTAAGTGGAATGCAAAACAGTTTCATTTTAATAGAGGAAAAGAAGAAAAATATCAAGAGACCCAAATAAGATAACATATTTTTCACTTTGGATTCAAGACTGTCGTCCAAAGTTAACAGTTACAATGTTTCTAGACATGACTTTGATGCACTGGGTCTGTTAAGAATTTCTTATCTATGTAATACTATAGATATGTAAAATTCTAGGTTAATTACTATGTGAATCTTTTTTAAAAAATAATCTCATATTGTCTGGCATGCAGAAATATAAACCTAAGTATAAACTCATTATGCTTATGACTGCTTTAAAAGTATAAAAATTTTAAGGGTGAAAGCAAAGAAAAATGCAACCCTAGCTGAATTTATCCTGCAAATTATTAATTTAATGTGATCAACTGTAAAGGTGGCACTATATGAAATGATCTACTTCAATGTGTTCTGGCTTCAGTGTACCATATGAAAATATAATTCTGCCAAAATGCATCTTACACTGTAAATCCTTTGTATGACATATCATGCTGTCATTTGGTGTGGAGGTATAATTCACGTATTTTTCCTTCTCTTTTTTTGTCAGAATCCTAAAATAGTAATAATCAGCAAATTGAAATGCAGGTGCAACCCTTCCAATAAAGTACTCCTCTATAATGTGGTTATCTACTTGGAAATGTATTATTCATCAAAATATGCCATATATGTGTATATATTGGACTATGTATACATATCAGTTATTCATATATGTGTATATATGGACTATGTTTATAGTGTAGATATGTATGTGTGTATATATGTATATACATATAAATGTATTATTGTACTTATATATAAGTATTCTTGAAATTTATTCTACAATACAGTTAATTTACTTCAAAACATTTAGTTTTTGCCTGGCAGAATCAGAAAAGCATTTAGTTTAGAGCTAATTTTGCTCCATTCCTGAAGCATTCCATTGTCCACTACCCATTGTTTCATGAATTATGAGATTTATCCACTTTGGCTGCTGGGAACATGCATTTTTCCTGGTCTGTGTGAGTTCTTGGTATTGTTTTTGTTACTGTTTGGGATATTTTCTTTTTTCCCCAACCTGGGACAGTCTCTTGACATACAGCCACCGATCAGTATCAGCTGAAGACTCCAGATCCAGGACCTCAGCAGATATTCGGAGCTCCTTTTCCGTGCATCTCTCCTCTCCATTACTCTGTCCTCTGAACTCTATCTGCTCCCCACTTAGTAAGTAAAACCAGCTTCCAGCCTCATATCCTCAATGCAGGGAGACCACTGGCTTCCTGGTTTTTCCTTTCAGTACTGCAGCCTGGAAGCTCTCTCCAAGTGTTATGCTGAGCCAACTATCGGTCTCACCATGCTCCAGGATCATCTTTTTTTTTGCCTGATATATGGATCATGAAACTCTTGTGTCTTATATTTTGCACAGTATTTCAGTTGTCCCAAGTAAGATGGTAAATCCAGTCCCTATTTTCTCCATGCCAGCTGGTGGCAAGTCATATGATATCAGATTTTAAATGAGATAAGCAATATAGCATGGTGTTGGTAACATATACTAGTGATCTCCAGTGACAAACCTTGGATATTAGCCCCACCTAAATATATTTAAACTCATGAAAGCAAGTAACTCGAGTTCATTTTATACTTAGGGGTAAAAAGAGATAATTATCTTCATAGGATCATTGTATTTCACTTGCTAACATTAACACAAGGAAGAATAAAAGTATACAGAAGACACTAAGGTCTGTATTAAAGGTTCATTTGTGCTACTTAGTAAGCTAACTTAGGTTTTTCTTTAATGCCCTTTGATTATGCTCTTTTGACCTAAATGTCTTATTTCACAATATATTTATTTTTATGAATTATTAATTATGTAAAATTAAATTATACTCTGGTCTAACCACAAAGACTGTGTATCATGTTTTCATTAGCCCATGGTGAAATTGAGGGGAATCCCATATGGATACGAGAGCATTAGAAACACAGCCTTTCCGATGTCAATAAATCTCTCTGCCCCTGAAGTAACTTAGGGTTCACTCACAATGACAGACCAATTAACCATTTGGCAATGAATTATATAGAGTCCAAAAAATATTTATGAATTATATAGAGTCCAAAAAAGATTATCACTTAAATCTATTGGCATAAGTGTATGCGTTATCAGTGATTTTTTGCAAAACATCATAGCCTATCTACAGAAATTTTTCTTTTTCTGACAAAAGAGCTAGCCAGCCAAATATTCCATGGCTAAGCAAGTGCATTAACAGTATTAAGTAAATAAAGACAGATGGTATCTTTACACTTCTTTAATATAAGCCTCCTTTGTAAATGCAACAATTCTATTATTTGAAGTAAAGCTTTATGTTTTAAATATAGATTCTCCTAATAGTCTTACAGACAGATGAAATGACTCTCAAAGATGATATTTATACACATATTCTGATACAGGCACTAACTGGGTTGAGATCAATAGAACAATTAGAAAGACACATTGAATATTAATAGTCTTTTTCTAGATTTACATTTTATTACTTTTTCTTTCATTTTCAAAGTAGAACAATTTTCCATCTTTTTCTCTAGATTCTTTTCTCTGATAAAAACTATTACCTTAGAATTGTTCTTTGGATTCAATGCCTATAATCAGGAAAGGAAAAAAAGCAGCTTCCATTTTAATGTGTCTTTTTTTTTTTCCCAAAGGGGACTATTTATTGTAGGAGAAGCTATCTTGTAAACATCTTTTGAGTTCCAATGGTTAGCAGTCTTACATCACAATAAAATGTGAATTCTTTTTGACCTTTTGAAATTCATTTCTAGGAATAAATCCAAATTATGACAGCTCACATTTATTGACAATGTATGCCAGGTACTTTTGTGAGTAGTTTACATGAATTGTCATATTTAATTCTCATTAAAATCCTATGAGGTCAATATTATTACTTAGACATGCAGGAGATAACTGAGTCACAGAGGGCCTAAATGACTGGCCCCAACTCATATTTTGAGTTAGCGGTAAAGAGACTTGATTCCAAGAAAATGGAGACGAGAGCTCACATGCTTAGCAATATACTATATACTATTATATCTGAAGCATATAATCAGAGAGGCAAATAACTTATATAGGGAAGATAGATAAACAGACAGAGCCAGAAATACGTAGATATTCATTGCTGTGTTGTTTACACTAAGGCAAAATTGGGGGGGAAATGCCTCACTATGGACGTTGAGTGAGATATATTATAATAATCTTCACTGAAGGCCTACCATGCAATCAGCAAGGTTGACAAAAGATAGATTTGTTTACATGATAGCATCTCTTTCATATATTTCTATATGGAAAGCGAAACATTATAAATAGTTTATATGTTACCTTACTTTCGTAAATGTATCTCAAAAAGAAAAAAAAAAAAAAACCCAGTCCTTGATGCCTGCTCACCAAATGACTACCCAGAATAATCTTGAATCTCTAGATCTCTGGGAGCACCTGAGTGGCTCAGTTGGTTAAGCGTCCGACTTCAGCTCAGATCATGACCTCACGGTTCGTGAGTTCAGGCCACCCATCGGGCTCTGTGCTGACACCTAGCTCAGAACCTGGAGCCTGTTTCAGATCCTGTAACTCCCTCCCTCTTTCTCTGACCCTTCCCTGCTCATGCTGTCTCTCTCTCTCAGAAAAAAAAAAAAAAAAAAGTTAGATCTCTGAGTGATAAGATTAGTTATTTATTTGTCTTCTTGATTTTTATTTGTCTGTAATAATCATGAATTGCCATGGGGGAAAACCTTCAACAATACAATTACTAACCTTCTTAAAATAATTAGAATGAGGCGCACCTGGATGGCTCAGTCTGTTAAGCTTCCGACTTCGGCTCAGGTCATGATCTCACGGTTCATGGGTTCAAGCCCCGCGTCAGGCTCTGTGCTGACTGCTAGCTCAGAGTCTGGAGCCTGTTTCATATTCTGTATCTCCCTTTCTCTCTGACCCTCCCCTGCTCACGCTGTCTGTCTCTCTCAGAAATAAATAAAGCATAAAATAAATTTAAAAAAATAATTAGAATGAAAATACTGCCTTTCAAAATTTTTGAAATATGTTAAAATTTATTCTCAGAAGTTAATTTCATGCCTTACACTTTTTGAAGAAAATAATTAAGCATTCAACACGAGATGTTTGAAGAAAACATAAATTTGAAGAAAAAAGAAATTTGAAGAAAACAATAAGAAAATTATAAACATGAAAAGAGAAATCAATACATTTGAAAATAACATAAAAATAGCAAGTAAGGAACATCAAATGTAATATTTTGTTCTTTAAAATATAAAAAATAAATTTAGTTTTAAAAAGGAAAATACTAGGGTCACCTGGGCAACTCAGTCGGTTAAGCTTGGACTTCAGCTCAGGGCTTGATTTCACAGTTTGTGGATTCAAGCCCTGCTTTGGACCCTGTGTTGACAGCTTGGAGCCTGGAGCCTAGTTGAGATTCTGTGACTATCTCTCTCTGTGCCCTTCCCAGCTTGGCTCTGTCTCTCTCTCTCTCTCTCAAATAATAATAATAATTAATAATAACAATAACAATAATAATAATAAACACTGAAAAAAGAAAACACCAGAGGTGCCTGGATGGCTTAATTGGTTAAGTGTCTGACTTTGGCTCAGGTCATGATCTCATGGTTCATGAGTTCAAGCCCCTCATTGGGCTCTGGGCTGACAGTGCAGAGCCTGCTTGGGATTCTCTCTCTCTACCACTCTCTGCCCCTCCTCCACTCATGCTTCCTGTCTCTCAAAATAAATTAATTAACTTAAAAAAAAAAAGGAAAATACTACAGGGACACTTGGGTAGCTCATTCTGTTAAGTATCCAACTCTGGATGCTTAGGTCATGATCTCACAGTTCCTGAGTTTGAGCCTGGCATGGGGTTCTGTGCTGGCAGCTTGGAGCCTGGTCATTCCTTCTTTCTCTCTCTCAAAATAAATAAATAAATAAATAAATAAATGAGTAGATAGATAGATAGATAGATAGATAATTTTCCTTTTGTTTTAAGGGAAATACTGCAACAAACAGAAATTTGAAGGAAAATGTAAACAAGGGGTAGAGAGTATGGTGGTTAACTGTGGGTACAGGTGCCAATTATGTACGTTTGCATTCAGTTTCAATACATACAAGAGCCATAATTTGGGGTGATTTGCTTAATCTAATTTTTCTTTATCTACATAATAAGGATAATGATAATATCTCTCTTTGTAGGGTTGTTTTGAGCATAATATGAGATAATATAAATAATATTATCATCGACTCTATTAACTTGCAAAAGCTTGATAAAATACTTGATTTTTCTGAAGTAAAGTTGATCTAAGAGTCAGAAAAAAAATCAAAAAGCAAACAATTTACTTTTCATGGATCATCTTCCACTTCCTTGATAAACTCTTCCTTTACATCTTGCCAACTGGCTCTCTCCCCTCCTTCTCAAAACTGTAACTTAAGCTTCGTTTTTAAACTACCTTTTCAGTACTTATGGTAGGCAAGATAATGGCTTCCATTATCCATCCACATTCTAATTCTCAAAACCTGTGAATATTACCTTACATAGAAAAGGGACTTTGAAGTTAGAATAAAATTTAAGAATATTGAAATGTTATCTTGGATTATCCAAGTGAGACCAGTCTAAGCATATGAGTCCTTAAAAGTGGAGAATCTTTCTCTTCTGATATCATATGGAGACACAATGATAGAAGAAAGTTCAGAAAGAACTTGGATATTGCTGACTTTTAAGATAGAGTAATGGAGCCCCAAAAGGATGAATGTGGACAGATTCTGGAAAGTGGAAAAGGC
The DNA here is from genome assembly GCF_008692635.1 of Crocuta crocuta. NCBI lineage: Eukaryota > Metazoa > Chordata > Mammalia > Carnivora > Hyaenidae > Crocuta > Crocuta crocuta. The sequence continues at coordinate 8,080,432 of NW_027529174.1, read as the reverse complement.
GAAGAAATCAATTCTCCCCTTAGAGCTTTCAGAAAGGTATAAACCCTGAGAGATGTCTTTATTTTAGACTTCAAAGCCAAAGAACTGTAGGATAATAAATTTCTGTTGTTTTAATCCAGTATTGGTTATAATTTGTCATAGCAGTAATAAATACACTAATACACGATGATATTGTGATGTTCATTAAAAAGCCTGTGCACTGTCTTGTCCCCTCACTAACACAGGCTTTCTGAGGTCAGGCATCTGACCTGGCCATAACCTGTAGTGTCTAGCCTGTTGTTTGAGCATAGATGGAAGGGCTCAGTATATATTTGATTTGATTCTCCCCTTACAGTATCATAGTCTACCTTCTGCCCTTCATTTCTCTCTAGTCCAATGAATCTCAGCAGTCTGTGGGAAAAGTCATACAGGTTCATATTAGATAAATGCAGTTAGGTTTTTAGTTATGGAATCTGGGATGAGCATATGCATCGAAAGGACAGAGTCACAGAATCCTTCTAGAAATAGCATCCATGAAGACAGACTCTGCCACCTGAAATATTAATGTAATAATCGTCTTTTATTCTAAACCCAAGAATTCCCCCCTAATAATGCATGACTACACTAGCTATTTGCTTTAATTACCACATTGATACTTATGTACCACAAAAACAATATGCATTACACACTGACTATATCATATTCTGGAGAGAAATGCACTGCTGATTGATGTCAGAGAGTCATTATCAGATATCATGTTGGTTGGACTCAAAATATAT
>NW_027529174.1:8010620-8079478 GCF_008692635.1 Crocuta crocuta | reverse complement strand
ACTCAAAAGATAGACTATTTATAGCAAAATGAACCATATATATTTAGAAAGAAAAGTGTAAGTGGCAAATAGAAAGAGAAAATAGTCCTGGAGCATTTATATGTTGTCCTTATAAATTTCAAAAATTATTAAAGTAATTTATACATTAATATACCTTATATATGAAAAAATCACTACACTATTATAAACTGTTATTTTCAAATATTTAAAATTATTTCTTTTAAATAATAAAACAACTTGAAATTAGTTGTAACACTATGCCATCATACTCAACAGGTGATCTTGAAATAATTTCATCTAACCTTACAGCTAAAGCAAGAATCCACTCTTTAATATCTTTACCCATTGATTTAAGTTTTTATTGTCTGTTTAGTTTGGTAAAATTCCAAAAACTTAGGAATATTAATGATCCTTTATAGTTCAACTGTGAAGAGATTAAGTGAGGAAGTTCACAAAGGAGGTCTTGCTCTTTTATTTTCAAGAATTTTTATTAGGAAACACTGGGAAGGAAAAACATAGCAACCAGAGAAGGACTAAGATTTAAAGAGGGTTTGGTGATGCTATGCGTCATCTCAGAATATTTATAGCAATTAGGACAGTTTGAAGTCCATCTCTGTTACATCTTTGCTGTGTGACAGAGAAGTTACTTATCCTCGCTTATCTATGAAGTTAGAAAAAGAATTCATAATGGAACAAAATAACTTTATAAACACATTTCATCTAAATATGAGTATTCTCTCCAGGATCTTTTATCAGGTGTTAGAATATAAGATGTTCTCTTCTTCAACTTATATTGGTTTAGAGTCACTATTAAACTTATTTCTGAATGACCAGAAATACTTTGTAAAGATTGTACTTAAAGTTTGCATTTCTTTTCAAGGAAACATAATTTTAAATTCATCATGTAGAAGTCCTATATATGATTTTTAGAGCTTTTCCAGAACAGAATTAGTAAAAATGAGAAAAAAATTACCCTTTACTTCAGTTTTTAAAAATGTTTTATTTATTTTTGAGAAAGAGACAGAGACAGCATGAGCACGGGAGGGTCAGAGAGAGAGGGAGAAACAGAACCCAAAAGCAGTCTCCAGGCTCTGAGATAGCTGTCAGCACAGAGCCCGACACGGGGCTCGAACCCATGAACTGTGAGATCATGACCTGAGTCAAAGTCAGATGCTTAACTGACTGAGTCACCCAGGCGTCCCCTTTTTCTTCAGTTTTTAACTGTTTTGGAAAACTACTCCATTTGTGAATGAAGAGGTTTCCATTTAAAAATCGTCAGTAAAATTCTAAATTGATGGCAACACTTAAAGTAAATTCTAGGCATTCCAAATATTGGCTATCTTAAAGAATCATTAAAACTGTATCAAAATGTTCTAGTAAAGGTGAACCCATTTGTTCATACCTATATTCTCACTAGGAAGAATAAGAAAATCTGGAATAAAAAATAACCTGTTTGATGATACTAAAGCCTTCCCAAGGCAGAACATTGTTAGGTCGAGATCTAGGAGAAAAGGAAAACCCATGAAGATAATTCCGGAACAGGGGCCATATTTTCTCCAGAGGCAAATGCCAATGATAAAGAAGATCATTGAGGGACTGAGAATTGGAGAGATTCATATACAGCAAGGACAAAAACTCCAGTTGAAAGGCCACTAAGGACTAGAGGCTGTGGCAAATAACTTGGGGTTTGGTTCAGGGCCCAGAGGACACATTTTAGGACTAAGAGAAAAAATATAATAGGCTTTCTGGTACTAAAGAGAGATCTGAAAACAAAAGAGTGTAGAAGAAACAAATAAAGATAAAAAGATCAACTAATAAATTGATGCACTGGAGATGGATCTACAATGCCAAATCCTACAAATACAATGTTGAACAAAAGAAACCAGGCCCCAATTAATTATTGGGATGAGTCTATCTCTGTATATTTTTAAGACAGATCAAATTTGTGTTTTTAGAAGCCAGGATAATAATACCTTTGGCAGGAGGGAAGGAGTCTGATTGGGAAAGGTCACAAGTGAAGTTTCTGAAAATAATGGAAATACTCTATTTCCTGATGTAACAATACCTTTGCATCTCTAATTACCTTGTGAAAAATTACTAAGCTGTACATTTATGATCAATATAGCTTTTCTGTATATATGTTAAGTCAATACAATAGAAAGAAAAAAATGTTAACAATAAAGCACTGACAATGACATAGTTCTCCTTAAAAATGACAATAGAGGTACCTGGGTGGCTCCGTCAGTTAAGCATCTGACTTTGGCTCAGGTTATAATCTTGTGGTTCATGAGTTTGAGCCCTGCATTGGGCTCTCTGGTGTCAGCATAGAGCCCACTTTGGTTCCTCTGTCCTCTGCTCTCTGCTCCCCCCGCCTCTCAAAAATAAATAAACATTAAAAAAATTGACACTAACTTTCTTCAGAAAACAAAGTAATGAGTCTGTTTTTCTATGACTTTAGAGTAGTGGAGGACTTATCTATATGGTGTGCTATCTAGTCTACACAATAAAAATCTTATTTGTTAAACACAAAACAGATCTTGCTACACCCTACCCAAAACTCCCAATGACATCTTGTCACGCTTAGAACAAATCCACAGTGAGCAACTCTATAATTGATCTGGTCCCTGATTATTACTCCAACTTTATTCCTCATTTCTCATTTTGTGCTGGCACTTTACATTCCTCACCAAATCTTATATATACTTAGCAAGGGCTCCATTTAAGGGTGTCCATGATTTTTTTTTAGTCTGGAATGTCTTTACCTAAGGTTCTTTCCCTTGTTCCTTTGTCTTATTCATGATGTTACTCAACTGCTACTTCCTCACTGAGGCCATCTTTGAACACCTTATTTAAAATAACACCCCAACTTCCTAGATACCCTCTCTTTCCTTTCCCAGCTTTATTCATTCTCTTATCACTTATAACTGGTATTATGTTGCATGTCTGTTTGTTTATAGGCTTGTTGGCACAAGGAATTTGCCTCTTTGCACATCACTTCCTTGTTAGCATGAAAAACATGCCTGGCATGGACTCGGCATTCCACATGTTGCTGTGAATGCCTATATGAATGAACAGAAGAGTTAGTATATGAATGCACTGAATTCTGCAAAGACTTGGCAAGAAGATTTGAAGACTTTACTACAACTTACCAATGTCAAGACACTGTACACCTTGGGACCACCAGTCTTAAGTTTAGAAAAATGAAGGCAGTTTTTACAAGGGAGAAAAAAATTATATTTATTTCCAATTGAATCGCTAAGAACTACAAAAGAGAGGAGGCTTCATTTACAATGCTTTGACTAACTTCTCATATTTGCAGAGACAGCTCACAGTGCCCTTCTCCCCAGAAAATTCTTTCTGAGGCAGTATTCTGCACAGGTTCTTGTTTACTTTAATTTTACTTTAATTTATCTTTTCTGGGTACCAAAGTCTTTATCCTCTAACTTAAGTCTTTGTAATAGTCAGTGTTCTCCAGAGAAATGGAACCAAGAAAAAAAACATATATATATATATGTTATATATATATAGACAGAAGGTAACAATAATATAGAGATAGAAAGTAGATAAATGATACAGATAGATTGACAGAAGATTGATAGATAAGAGATAGATAGATAGATNAGAGAGCCAGGGTAAAAAATATATACTCTGGTAACAGGAAGAGATCAGATGTCCCACTCTAGTAGTGAGGCAGAAAAAATAAGGGGTGAATTCCTTCTTCCTTCAACTTTTGTTCTATTCAAAACATCAAGGTATTGATGATGTTCACCTACATTGGGGAGGGCTTTTTACTGAGTTTACTGATTCAAATGCTAATTAATGGAACAGGGATATAAAATAATTCCTGATTCCTGATAGAGGTCTCCAGTGCCACATTATTAAGAAACAAATATTGTCCCATCTGAATGTTTGCCCTAACACATAGTTTTACTACAGATCATCACAGTCCATATTAAAATGTCTGGTTCTTGGGGTTCCTGAGTAGTTTAGTGACCGACTCTTGATTTCAGCTCAGGGCATGATCTCATGGTTGTGGGATTGAGCCCTGCATCGGGCTCCACGCTGAGCATGCAGCTTGCTTAAGATTCTCTCTCTTCCCCCTCTGCTCCTTTCCTCTGCTCACACACTCTCTCTAAAATTAAATAAATAAATAATAAATAAATAAATAAATGTCTGTTTTTTGCCTCAGGGATAGTCCACATTAGTAATTAGGAACATGGGATTTGGAGTTAGTCAGAATTGGCTTCAAGTCTTAGTCTTAAAATTACTAGTTGTTTACTTGACTTCTCTAAGCTCCATTTCCTTTTTATTATTTATTTATTTGTGAGACAGGTAGAGTGAGAGCACAAGCAGGGGAGGGGCAGCGAGAGAGGGACAGAGGATCCAAAGTGGGCTCCGTGCTGATAGCAGAGAGCCCGACAGGGGGCTCGAATTCACAAAACTGAGATCCTGACCTGAGCCAAAGTTGGATGTTCAACCAACTGAGCCACCCAGTTACCTCTCCAGCTTCCTATTTTAAAAAATGGAATTGATAATTGTACATATTTCCTATGACTGTCAACAAGCCTTAAAAGTAATAATATTGTGAAATAGTCAATATAGTACTTGGCATATGGTAATTACTTAACTGTGAACTAGTATAAAAACATAAATGAACAATTATAAATGTATAGAATAATATAATATGGGGTGTAATTTTATGTGCTTGCTCACCATAAGACTTTACTAGTTTGATCTTTTATTCCTAGAGGAGACTTTATTTTCTCTAGTATATTCTGCAATTTTATTTTTACCAAATTGCTCTAGGACATCTCGTCTGTGGGAATACAGTTCTTTGTTCAATTAATAATAAGCAAGAGTTGTAATGTCCTTTCTGAAGAAAGAATCTTTGCTTGGCAAAGACCTTTCCCACGTTTCAGAGGCATTGCCGCCACGATACTTTACACCATTAAACTTTCACCAGGAATCCAGCCGTAAGTCAGGGAGTTCCCATTCCATCTCTTCACCCTCCTCATCAGGGCTGCATGGACGCCTCCACACACTAAACAAACTGTCTTCTGCTTGGTATTTAGCCTTGTATTGCCATGGGCTGTTGCTACTGCATCAGATTTGTCCAAAGTCTAGTTATGTCTCATATTTTGAGATTTGGAAATGGAATGTTAGCTTCTCAGTGCCAGAGGCACCACCTGAGGCTGTTGTGTGATTCAAGCATTTTCATCTCCTCCTGCTCTTTTGCTTTGAAATCAGTAAGGTTATGTGTAATCAAAGAACAAATATGATCACTCAAAGGAATTAGTGGCTGGTAAATTTAGAACTAACCCCTCATATGCGACTTCACACAGAGATTGTTTTTCATCTTTCTCTGCATGTCACAGAGCTCATCTAAATGAGAAGTACAAATGTTTTCAAAGGCAATTCCAATCACAGCTCAAAACTGTGAAATAATGATGAAAAAGAATCCTTTGGTGTATTATCTGTTCCACCCACCTGACTTTTTATTACACTCAAGATACATTAATGATGCAATTGAGTTTTTAATGATTTTTTATTAATTAGACAGAGTTACATCATATACAAAAAGATCTTTGAATAGTCATAATATTTAAGTGTTAAGTATGCAGGATTAAGAAGGACAAGTTAATCAACGTTAACGGAATATCTACCATGTGGAAAGTATTGTGATAGGTTTTAGGAAAATATAAGGATAATGTCTTAGCTTGGACTGCTATAACAAAATACCATAAACTGAATAACTTATCAACAATAGAAATGTGTTTCTATCCTTTTGGAGGCTATAAGTCAGAGGTCAGAGTGCCAGCATAGCCTGGTTCTGGTGAGATCCTTCTTTCATGTTGGAGATGGCTAACTGCTCATTACATCCTCATGCAGTGAAAAGAGAGCTAACTGGCTCTCTGACCTCTTCCTAGAAGGATGCTAATCCCCTTCATGAGGGCTCCATTCTCATGACCTAATTATTTCCAAAGGTCCCACCTCCAAATATCATCTTATTGGGATTAGGACTTTAATATATGAATTTTTAAGGGACACAAATATTCAGTCTATAACAGATGACTAAAAATAGTTGTTGACCTCAAGGACTTGACTATTGAGGTATATATAGATAAGTAAGGCATAATTCTGGAACCAACCAACCACGTGGCTTGAGGAAAATTCGATTGCATAAACCTGAGCCTCTAGTACTCAGTGTCTCTGGGAAACATGCCATATTGAGTAGAAAATAACCCCTTTTTGCAAATGGTCTTACTATGAGAGAGAAAAAAGGTTAGGAGAAAAAAATAAGAAATTAATTCAGGAAATTGCATGTGCAAACTGAAAGTTTAGCTAATTCTCCATGTTTTTGTCATTAAACAGTTTCTGAGGAGCAGAGATTCGTTCAACTCAGCTTATTATCCTTCTAGATTCTCCCTGAGGCCCAATTCTTGTCTCTCCAGGACCATTATTGACTCCATTCTCTTCATACATTCTTATCTCTGCGCCCTGCTCTCCTGAGTGCTGCCTTTACATGGAGTTCGAATCTTATCTAGAGCATATTTTATCCTTTTGCCTCGGTCTCTTTTTATGCATTATTAATATTTTCTTCTTTCATTTCCCCTTTGCTGCCCTAGTGAAAAATGTAAAGTTCAGCACCACATGAAGCTTTAGAAAACACCTTTCTGTAGCCTATTACTCATGACGTGACAGTTGGCTTTTAGTAGTAGATCTTATGCAAAGACTAACATATATAGGAATAAACTAATAAGCTTCAAGTTATACAAAATGGAATGAAATAGAATAGTATTTGAAAGAAAGTTCCGTAATATCATAAGAATGTACCTGGTGCATTTGCAAATGATTGATTTTGATAATAACTAGAAGCGCCATAAGTTTAGGAAAAAAAGACATGTCTGTATCTGGACTGGTCTAGAACTGTCTATGGGTTGTAAATAACCTTAGTTCCTGAAGATAGATAGGATTTAGGAAGTGGAAATAATTGGGAAGGTTGCTCTGGAGGAGGGCAATCTGTGATTAACGATGGGTGCATAAACGTACTATAAGTGGAACTCCACCAAAAATAGTAGGATATATGCAGCTGAGGTCTAATTCCATCAAAATCTGGGTCTAGATCTAATTATTCCCTTCTCTGATTGCCATATAAACCCCTGGCAGTATATAGAAAATACGCATACGTGTGTATGTGTGTGTGTGTGTGAACACCAATACATTTCTTTGTGAGGTAGTGAGATACTGTTTCATTGTGTGCCTCTGTGCTGACTGCAAAGTAATAAAAGTGTAGAGAACAGAATATTACTATATTAAAGGGTAAGCTTTCAAATATATTCCAAAGAACACTGTTACAGGCTTAGGGGAAATCTCATTTCACTTGCTAACTTTTCTAATACAGGTCAGGTGTATAACCTGTCCCCTGAGAGGATAACAACATGCTGAATAAGGCTGAGGGAGAACAGCACGGGAAGGAAATGGTGAGCCTTCTCTTACGTTTTTGTGTTTAGTGATGATGTGAAGGCTAAGTAGTGAGATGTTTACTGCTGTCATTGGCATTGCAAGTATAAATATTAAATGATATGCTTGCCTAGATTGTCATTTCTAGTTATTTTTATCGATCTATATATGGCAACTAGGATGGCTGGTGCTGTTTTCATGAAGGCTTTTCAGTACTTTGCATTGATCTATCTGATTTATAACTTTTATGTGTACAGATTTCCCTTCTTCCTAATACCTAGTATTCTATCTCTGTTTTCCTCTATCAACTATTTTTCTTTTTTCCCACTTGCTTTCTCTCCATTCCATTCTACAGTCTCATTTATTCATCGACTCATTCATTATTCATTCATTGAAGAGAGTGAGAGAAGACCTCATTGAGGAGAGTAGATCCAAGAGAAAGAAGATGGGGAAGATAGATAAATCTGAAGACTTTCTTCTGGGTTCTAGAACTTTTTTTAATGTTTACTTATTTATTTTGAGGGGGGTGGGACAGAGCGAGGGAGAGAGAGAATCCCATGCAAGCTCTGAGCAGTCAGCACAGAGCCCGATGTGGGGTTCCATCTCACAAACAGCAAGATCATGACCTGAGTTGATCAAGGGTCAGATGCTTAATCGACTGAGCCACCCAGGCACCCTAGGTTCTATAAATTTTAAAAGGCTCATGGTTTCTGAAGAGCCTTTCAGAAAATAAGATTGATGAATAAAGAAACTACAAATCACATCCCAATAAAAATTAAAAGATTTTTTTACTGTCTCCTTACATAAACAAACAAAAAATCTTTAGAAGCCAAGACTCAAAGATGGTGACTAAGAGAAGCAGGTAACAGATTAAATCTTATCAGGGATGATGAGTCCTTTTCAAGAGGGCCTTCCTCTCTCTTTGCAAGGGACACAGTCTTCCTATTTCCATTGCTACTAGTACAGTGGTATAGAGAATATAGGTTCCCACATTTGGAATTCTTTCTTTTCACATGAGTAATTGAAGCCCACATCACTCTNCTTAGGCTCTTTCCATGTTTTAGCTATTGTTGAGAGTGCTGCTATTGGGGTACATGTGCTCCTATGCATCAGCATTTCTGTATCTCTGAAGTCCATATCACTCTTTCATCTTGTTTTCAAAGACCCTTGAGATAATGTGTGGTGATTTTATTTTTCTGCAGTAATCAGGCTAAGCCACAGATGCAATTCTGCTTTTAAGTGGTACAAATAAAAAGGACAGTCTTCATAGATGAACAGCATTCTCCTTCATGATTCTCTAGAGTATGATTAGAAACTCCAGCCAATGGCAGCAATGTTTCATGTGTGAATCATAGAGAAAACATTTGAGCACAATCAAATGACTCTACTTCTGATTCTATTCATAAACCAGCAAAATGGACTCAAAGACATAAAATGCAATGACTAATTACATAGGGTTTTTCCTGACTACTGAGCTGAGACTTGAACCCATGACTCTAGCTTCTTAAGATGAATTCATCATTTATCATGAGAAACATCTCTCAAATTGTGGGGTTTTTTTTAAATATAAATGCATTTGATTTTGCACTTGTTATTTCATAATTTGTTCACTTTCTGCAAGAAAAATTGAAAATAATAAAGAAGCCAGGGAACATGTTACCTAGCATCAGTGAAACAAAAAGTCTTAGATTGGAGAGTCTCAGATATTAGACACCATATTCATCTGGTCCTTACACAGAATCTATCATATACCTAGGCTTGGGATTATGTTAATAATGTAATGTGAAATGTATACAAATAATTTATAACAATGAATTCTAGAAGATATCCAAGAAATATATGCATTAATAAATCTTTATGGAAATGTTGAACCACCACTTAATCGTCTAAATTTCCAGAGAACATTGAGGAACATGTTATTTGAGGACATACCTCATCTCCATAAGAACTGGACATTAATGAGGTCTATAGAGTTTAGCTAATCTGTGTGAGTCTTTCTTTGTCTGTTACATAGAGGAAGCCTGTGTCATGAAACAAACATTAACCTAGAAGTCATAATAGTCTAGGTTCAAGCTTTATACCATTTCTTAAGAGTATGACTCTGTAGACTTACTGACAAAGAAAACAATAGTACTTATCTCATAGAATGATGTGAAGTTTAAGTGAAATTGATGTATATGAGCACACTTTTTAAAGTCTTAGGTGCTATAATTATAAGATCAATATATTAATTATACCTTTAAAAATATGAAGTTGACATTATTTCAAAACACTGAGAATTGGTGACTCCTAAAATAATTCTTGAATAAAGAATACTATAATTGCTGATAACTTTAATCATTTTAAGAAGCTCTGGTATGTTGTCCAAACCCCAGTGAATTGATTTTAACTATTAGTCAATGAAATGAGCAAAGACACATGATAAAATAATTAAACGGATAATTCTGCCTTTCAGTTAAAAATATGCCAGTGGCCTCAAAGCACACTATTAGAGGATACAAAGTAATCTTACCAAGGCAGTTCTTGAGATATAAGTAGATACATAGAATCCCATAGTTGAAATGTAATCTCATCACCGCTGTGATGGCAACTAATAATTCCAATAAGGCTATCAGACCGGGTCATTAAGTTACTAATAGACACACAGACAGCAGATAGCAGGTCATTGTGAAAACAGAAGTCTTAGGACAAACATCGATGGTTTCCTTATGTGAGTTATTTAACATTGGGGCAAGTTATTGGCCTTGTCTGGAGGAGAATGCCATTTCTCACTCCAGGCTTCCAAGAGAAAGTGTCTTTCCTCCACATACTCTGGCCTTTCTCCACTTCTTCATGCATTCCACCCTAGCAGAAGTGAAGTTGACATAATTCATTGATTATTTAGGAAAAAAATAACTTCATGCTTGGGTTAATTTCACTCTTTTCTCTTTTACTATAAAGCTTGTCCTCAAAGAATGCACCTTTCCCTCCATTCCTCTAGATTGCCCATTGATTGGGAGAGTCAATCCACCTGGTTCTGAGGTTCCGGATTAGGAGCATTTAGCTCACCAACTAAGAGCCACTGTTGTCAACTAGGTCTCTCTTATTATTTTGATCTCCATTTTGAGGCCTTTTTTGTTTTCTCGACTTCTTCAGATTACAGCAGGGTAAGGGAGGAACAGTGGTAATTTTGTGGTGGTTTGTTAAAAACCCAGTATTTAAATGTATCAGTCAGAAATACTCAGAATCAAAAGAATGGCATTTGAGAGAGCAAAGTACACACATGGAAAGCCTTGGTGGTTGCAAGTTATGATTTGGGCGTTGGTGCTCTGACCATGATGATTGTAGAGGTCACTTTTAGGTTCATATGCGATTTTACATTCTGTGATTGACTAAATGGAAATATTTGAACTCAACCTCATGATATTTTGGCTGTGGTAGAGGACTGTAACTTGTGGTCATTTTGTCCAAAAGTATATGGCTTTATTTTTCTAGAAGGAAAATTTCAGACAAAGGTCCCTCGGCATCAGTAAAGATCCTCAAGTATGGATGTCAATGACAGAGGGACTGTGAGAGCGGATTTGAAACCAGGGACGGAATGTGGGTGTCTCAGCAAAGTGGGATGGGGCCACTCAGTTCTCAGCAGAGGAGCAGAGTCTGGTAAAGACCCAAAACTCCAGGGCTTAGAAAGCCCAGAGTTCCAGATTCAGGAAGCTGCAGCCCCCTCCTCCTTTTCTTCTTCTGGCTGAGGCAAATGTTGCATTGCAAGAAAAAGGGTACAGTCCTCTTAGATATTAGTGGGAAAAACAGTACTTGCTGCTTTTAAGTTGTCAGGTAGGGAAGGAAGTTCTGCACATGCCTCCAAGCACTACTGAGGATTTAGCTTTCAATTGTTATTGTCAGACATCTCTGGACCGGATGAATCACATTCCATTCTGCATGTAGGACCAAGAAAATAAGTGTGGGAAGACAAATCATGAAAATTGTCCACCAACTCCAAATCCTTTCTACTTCACAGTTGCAGGACGACATTAAATTGCTTCACTCCAGGCTGAGGGAGAAAACTTTGCTAGGAGGCAGGTTTCTTGGAAAGAGGCACTGGAAATATGCACTATGTCACAAGCCTGAAAATGCATATTTACGAGACAGTATGCACCTGGCCCCTGAGCCGCCACCTTTGCAAACTTCTAAACTTTGTAAGCAGGCTAAGTGTCACTCTCAGAGATAGAAGCCTGGCTGCATAAACGGATTATCCCCTCAGAAATGTGATTGCAGAGCACCAAAATTAACTGCTTGCTCGGAGAGTTCTCCCAATTGAGTTTAAATTCACACGTCATGGATTTAGAGCACCTGGAACAAATTCAGTGGGGTCCTGGAATGGTTGTGACCAAGAGAATGTTTTCATTCTCTCAGGACGAGCTTCTTCTCTGGTCTTTGGCACCATTAAAATCCGGGTTCTGGAACTGCTTTTTGTTTCTTTGGTTGGTTAGTTTTGGGGGTTTTGTTTGTTTTTTTCTGGAGAACTGTTTTTAGAAGTGAAGTTTGGCTTGTTACCTTAATTTGAGGAGTATGATGAATTTTGTGGTTTATTAATTTTTTGAACTCTTTAAAAAGTGAGGCCCTACACATTACAACTGAACTAATGCAACTTCTCAGAACATTAAAAAGAATTTGAGGGGCGCCTGGGTGACTTGGTCAGTTGGGCATCTGCCTCCAGTGCAGGTCATGATCTCACAGTTCATGGGTTCGGGCCCCGTGTCAGGCTCTGTGCTGACAGCTCAGAGCCTGGAGCCTGCTTCCAATTCTATGACTCCTTCTCTCTCTGTCCTATGCTCACGTGCACTCTCTCTCTCTCTCAAAAATAAATAAACATTTAAAATTTTTAAAAAAGAAAAAAAGAAACATAAGAGACTATCCAAACCCACTGCTGATCACTTCTTTTGAAAGACAGGGCCAAACCCTCTTTTGTTTAACTTCATATGTTTATGGGAGTAAAAAGTGGTGCAACACTTTTCTCCACTCCTGAGTTCTATGAGGAGAGAATTTCCTTGAATATTTCTCACATGTTCCATTACCTCCTCCCCTTCATTATGCCACACAGAAAAGGAATAACAGCCATACTACCTGTGTTCAAATCCTGCCAGCACTTCTTAGTACCTGTGTGACATCAGATAAATTTATTAACCTCCCTGTGCCCCTCCCCCCATTTCTCATTTTTACAATGTGGACATTAATGATTTAATTTTCTCAAGTTACTGTAAGGATTGAACCAAATACTATATTTAAAGTGGTTACAATGTCCGTCTATACAAAGTGCTATTTTTATTATTACTATTATTTGTCATTTTTGTCTTCAATTTTCTCTAAATAATACTTGTTTGAATTTTGAAGATTGCTCTGCATGTATAAAATGATTGAAATAAAATAAAGACTAATTTTTCTCATTGTTTATATGTATCAGTTTTCCTTAAACCATGAATTAGTATGTCCCTTTGTTCATTGTTTGAATAGGAGAATGAGCAACCTATAAATTATTCTAGAGCATTTGTGAGCAAGGAATTCTGGGAATGTTGAGACTTTAATGTAACTATTCTTCCTTTTATTAACAAATAAAATCTCTATCTGAGATGAATATTTGGAAGAAGATTCTCGATTTGGGGATATAGGAGCAGGTATGAAATAGATAACCAGGAGATTGGTAGTGTGAGACGATTAAGGAAGTCTAAAAGGATTTACAGATAACACTAGAGACCTACTTCAGATTAGTTGTCATGAACATAAAATGATGGAGGCTCAAGGGAGGTGCAAACTAGGTGAAAAATTGCATTTATCCAAGATAGGTGTTTTGAAGGCAAGTATGACGGCCTTCACACCACCACCAGCAAGATGAAGAGTGGTCTGCAGAGCTTGGTGAGATTCTGGTAAAATGCTCTGGTATTCTTTCGAAGTGCTCCTCATAAGACTCCCACATCTTCCTTCCAGACCNAAAAAAAAAAAAAAAAAAAATACTACTAAAATATCAAAATACAATGATACCATTACCAAGCCAGGATAATTTCAGGAATGTTATCCTAAAATCTATCAATATAGTTCACTAAAAGGATAAAATTAATGCAGCCATGAGATAAACATATATATGTTAATCTTTAAGAACTTCTAATAAAATTATAATTAAATTGGAAGAGAACAAAATTACTCAAATATACTAAAGGCTACATTAACATTAAATTATCATCATAGATAAAGAAACCAAGCTATTCCATTTATATCCAAGAATCATGCAGGCATACAAACTATCATCATTGTTGTTCAGTATTGCCTCAAAGTTTCTAGCAAATGCAATCATACAATGAAATAAAATAATATTTCTAAAACATAAGTAATACTTATAAAATTTAAAATATAGGTAACATGACTTACGGGTGATATGATTTTTTAGGTAGAAAAAACACTACCCTTGTTAAAAATTAACTGATAGAAAAAATAAGACATAAAGTTCCTGCACATTTGATAAACAAACATAATCAATTCAATAATGTTTCTAATTTAGCAATGAACATTTAGGAAAGGGAAGAAGAGAAAACGTTTTTCAGTCATATTAGCTACAAAAATTATAAAATGCATGATTGAATTTAATAGTAAAGGCACAGGATTTACATGTAGAATATCTTATTGAAAAACATAAAACACAATGAACCAATTACAATTTTATCATAGTCTTGAATAGGAAGCCTTAATACCATTAATATGCTAGTTGTTCCAAAATTAATGAGTAAATGTTAATACCATTCTCATAGAATCCCAACAGAGTTGAACTTCTGGGGAAGGAAAGGAGGAGTTTGAGAGGAATTGAAAGTAAATTAAGACCTTATATTTCATATGAAAAAATAAATGCTTAAGAATCACTGAGAAAAATTTGGAAAAGAATAGTGAACAAAAACTTTCTTATCAGACATCACAACACATTATAAAGTCTCTATAAAACATTCTTGGCATTAAAATGGAAAGTAAAGCAGTGAAAACAAACCAGGGATCCTGGTATATATGAGAACTTAGCACATGGAAATTATTTTTAAAATACTACAGTCAACATTGCCATCTTTATGATCATCATGATTATTATTATATGATCCCAGTTATCATTACCACCACCATAACCTCCTGATACAAAGTTCCCAGCACTGAGTCACTTCATATCAATATTGTTTGAATGGAACTGATAACAATAATGAGACATCAAAAATTAACTTCATTGTATATTTTTTAATTTTTTTAGTGTTTATTTCTTTTTGAGAGCGAGAGAGGGAGCAGGGGAGGAGCAGAGAGAGACACAGAATCTAAAGCAGGCCCCAAGCCATCAGCACAGAGCGCAACGCGGGGCTTGAACTCACATACCTTGAGATCATGACTTGAGGCAAAGTTGGACACTTAGCCGACTGAGCCACCCAGATGCACCTTACTGCATTATATTTTTAAGGATCTGGAGGGGGGTGTCTGGGTCACCCAGATGCACCTTACTGCATTATATTTTTAAGGATCTGGAGGGGGGTGTCTGGGTGGCTCAGCCAATTAAGCATCTGACTCTTGATTTCAGTTCAGGTCATGATCTCACAGTTCATAAGTTCGAGCCCCAAGTCAGACTCTCAGCTGACAGCTAGGAGCCTGGTTGGGATTCTGTGTTCTTCTCTCTCTGCCCTTTCTCCTCTTGCTCTCTATCTCTCTCTCAAAATAAATAAAAAGCAACTTATAAAAAGAATCTGGAGAACTTTAGAGAGTTTTTTGACATAGATTTATAAATGAGGTAATCCATGTGAATGCTCTTTTGCAGATGACAAAGTACTTATGAAAGTGTTATTTTTGACATTAACATTATTTTATATCCTGCAAGGTCAGCACAATAGAAAACAGTGATTTACAATACATATGACACACACATGTTGGTAAAATGCAAAATCACTCTTCTGTCTATAGGATAAAAATAAGATAATCTTGCATGTCTACATGTTCAGCCAAGCTTTTATGGTCTGGGGATCAGAGATGGAGCTTGATGAACATTCTTAAGAAGACCAAATCTCATCTGGTTAAGATCTAAGTTTACCACGCTCCTATTGAGAAAAATCCTGAGCTGAGGTTTACATTTATATATTTGACTTCAAGGAATGTACAAGCTCACACAAGGTGAACCTGTAACCTGAATGACTTACTTTGGTTTCATTAATAGTATCTCATCCCCTACGCATTTTCTCAGAGGTAGCAAAATAAAGTATCTGTTTTATGTCTGATGAGAATTTTTGTAAACTCTGTGATATTTTTTACAGGTAGTGTTGAGGTTTTTCTTTGGGTTTTAATAGCCCAATGTGTTAAAAACACATTATAGTCTAATTTACTTAGGATGCTATTCCATTCCTTCAAAAGTCAGGGCATTAGCTACATTATTTTATGTTTTAAGAGATAGGATTCATTATAGTAGTGGGGAGTGGAAAGTGAAGAAGAAATTTACTAGCTGGTCTCTAAGCATCTTTGGAGTTTGTAAATTCTATGTGCACTTAACATAGCATACTTTGGGGCATAACAAGGACTTTACTTTCGTGCTTTGCTTCTTCTCAATTATATGCTAACTCCTAAAAGATAAATCATTTTGAAATCTGCATGTCACCCTATAGGGTAATACCATGGCTGTCATTAAGAATGATGCGTTAGTCACTTTTCAATATAGGAGTGCTCTCTGTTTGTAGTTGAGAATACAGATCATATAAGGAAAAATTAAAACATCCTTTTATTACAAACTATCACACAGATATAAGCTACATATTTAGAAAACCCACATTATTCTTTTATTCTATACTGCTTCAGATTGGGTCTAATATAGATTATCAACAAGAATTAAAATATTAGTGCTTTGTGTCAGATACATAACTGCTTAGGTATTGTTTCATTTAATGTGTGCTAGTTTCCTGTCAGTTAAACATTATCACCCAGTTTACCTATGATAAAACATAGAACCAGAAGGTTTTACATAAAAAATCATAAAACATAAAAACAGAGGGTTCTACACAGAAATCATCCACAATTAAGTCTGTATGGCTTTCTCCTTCAGACAAATAGGTTTACATCTTTGAAAAAGATAGTTCTCGCTTGACACTCTCTTCTTGAACTTTACAAATAAATAACCATAGGAGGAGGGTAAAACAGGGAAGCAAAGTAAGATCTTAAGTTCACCTTCTTGCACGAACACACCAAGTTTACAGTTACTTATTGAAAACTAGCTGAATAGCTCCTTCCACAACTGGGGATAAAAAGACCACACTGAGATGAGTGGAAGAGGCAGAGATATGGTCTTGCCTAAAACCCAACCCAACTCATGGACACACAGTAAGGAGAAATCTTATAGGTCCGAAGTTTCTGTCCAAGAAGCAAGGGGCTTGTGCCCCACATCATGCACCAAGGATACAAGTAAGGCTTTGAAAACCAACAGGCTTATACCCACAGGGTCTGAGGGGCTGTGGGAATCTGGGATACTCCTGTTGAGGGACTTGTGCATGGATTCACTTGTCCTGGGAATCAGTGCAAAGGCAGGAATTTGTGAAGTGACTGGATTATAAGTGGAAAAGATACACTTACTAATTTGTAAGTATCTGCTGGAGGGGTGGGACCAGTGGAACTTTCAGGATGAAGGTGCTGGTGAGTGCCATTCCTGCACTCTCCCTCTACCTTGCTAGCGCTGGTAAGCATTGCAGACACAGCCTTGATAAGGCTGCAGGCATGCTTGGTCTCAGTGCTCTCCTCCTGCTCTGCTGAAGCAGTGGGTGCCCCATACCCTAGCACTCTTCCCCTGCCTTACTAAAGCCTCAGACATGCGCCACCATCAACATTTTCCCTAAGCTTTACTAAAACCAGTGGGAAAAAACAGTCCACACAGGGGGTGCCTCTTGAATGCCTGGTTTTAGTAGCTAAAGGGGTTTGTGTTCCTGGGCCCCATGGGACTGTAATGATGAGAAAGACAGCTCAGGACAGGGTATTACACCCAGTGCATTGCACAAACAGCAGTCTGCTATGAAAAAGGTCCATATACTTTTTCTGAGCTTCCACTTAAAGAAACAAGCTTCAAACATCTAGAGGTTGCAGAGGTACTCTGGGGAATGCGGGCAATGACACACCATCTTTGTGCCCTGTCTTGGCCTCACAAGAGCAAACTAGTACCTCCGAGGAAGGAGCTTATACGTTCATCTGAAGACCCAATTCTTACAACTGGGTGCATATCTCTCAGTCTGAAAGTCATCAGTTTATGATTGCAGTCCCAAAGGACTGTATGTATTTACATATGCTAAAAGTAGCTGCCTAAGCATCTGGCTTCCAGTCAGGCTGGAACTAGGTGCTGACTGAGATTCCTCCCTTTGGAACACAACAAATCTTGGCATCCCTCAACAATTAAGACCTATGAATAATAAATCAAACTACCTTGACAACCACAACCAAGATCTAGGGAAAGGTTGAAAGTTACTTCATCTCCTACACAAGTCCTCTCCTTCAAGTCTAGGAGAGGTAGGTGTTTCACATAATACATAGAAACAATTACAGAGAGTCAAGTAAAACAAAGAAATAGAGAAACGGATATGTTCCAAATGATAGAACAAGACAAAACATCAGAAAAAGACTTAAATGAAACGGAGATAACTAATCTACCTTATAAAAAGTTCAAAGTAACAATCATAAAGATTTTTACAAACTTCAGAGAAACTCACAGAATGAACACTATAAGAACTTCAACAAAGAGATAGAAAATATAAGAAAGTACCAATCAGAAGTCTGAGGAATACAATAACTAAACTAAAAATTACATTGGACAGGTTGAAAAATACTGGCTGAAACAGACTGATCAGTGAGCTCGTTTACAGGGCAGTGTTCACCCAAAAAGAATAGCAAAAAGAAAATAGAATTTTTTAAAAAAGTGAAGATAGCTTAAGAGACTTATGGAGCAACATCAAGTGGAACAATATTTATATTATAAGGGTTCCAGAAGGAAATGAGAGAGAAAGGAGCAGAAAACTTATTTGAAGAAATAATGGTTGAAAACTTTCCTAACCTGGAAAAGGAAACAGAATTCAGGTCCAGGAGGCAGAGAGTTCCAAATCAGGTAAGCCCAAAGAGAGCCACATCAAGACATTATAAGTAAAATATCAAAAGGTAAAGATGAATAGAGTATCTTAAAAATAGCAAGAGAAAAACAATTTGTTATGTACAAGGGAACCTCTATGAGACTATCAACTGATTTTTCAGCAGAAACTTTGCAGGCCAGAAAGGAATGGTATAATAAATCCAAAATGCTCAAAGAAAAAGAACTTCCAACAAAGAATACCTGGCCAGGCTGTCACTCAGAATTTAAGGAAAGATAAAGAGTTTCCCAAACAAGCAAAAGCTGTTGGAATTCATCACTAAACCAGCCTTGGAGGGAATGTTAAAGGTAATTTTTTAAGCAGAAATAAAAGGCATTAACTAATGACAAGAAAATATATGAAATAAAGTCTCACTGGTATAAGCAAATATATAGCAAAGGTAATGAATTAACCACTTATAAAGCTAGTATTAAAGTTAAAAGATGAAAGTAATAAAGTTAACTATACAATAATTAGTTTAGAGATACACAAAATAAAAAGATATAAAATATAACATCAAAAATACCCCCCCCAAAAAAATACAAAAGACTTAAGGGAGAAAATTGAGAGTAACTCAACAGTAGGGGACTTTTTTTGTTTTGTCTTGTTTTGTTTTTATTTATTTCTGAGAGCGAGACAGCATGAGCAGGGGAGGGTCAGGGAGAGAGGGAGACACAGAATCTGAAACAGGCTCCAGGCTCTGAGCTGGCTGTCAGCACAGAGCCCGACGCGGGGCTCAAACCCATGAAGTGTGAGATCATGACCTGAGCTGAAGTCGGGCACTTAACAGACTGAGCCGCCCAGACGCCCCCAGTAGGGGACTTTAATACCCCACTTAAATAAATCACTGGATAGATTATCCAGACAAAAACTTAATAAATAAAACATTGGCCTTAAGCAACACATTAAACCAAATGGATTTTATCGATATTTACAGAACACTCCTTACAGAAGCAGCAGAAAAGACATTCTTCTGAACTATATATAGAATCTCCAGCATAGATAAATAGTAGGTCACAAAATAATTCTTAATAAATTTAACAAGTCCATAATTATATCAAGCATCTTTTCTAACCAAAATCATATACAAATATATGGAGATTAAACAACATGCTACTTAATAATGGCTCAATGAAGAAATCAAAGAAGAAGTTTAAAAAATACCTTAAAACAAATGAAATGGAAATATAACAATTCAATTCAAATCTTTGATATGCGGCAAAAACAGTTCTAAGAGAGTTCACTATGATATCAGCCTACCTCAAGAAACAAGAAAAATCTCGAATAAACTTTATACCTAATGGAATTAGAAAATGAAGCACAAACATATCCCAAAGTTTATAGAAGAAAGAAAATAATGATCAGAAGAGAAAAAAAAATAAAATGAAGACTAAAAGACAAACCAAAAACAATAGAAAACATCAATGAAACTAAGAGCTGGTTCTTTGAAAGTATAAACAAAATTGATAAACCTTTAGCTAGATTCGCTAAGAAAAAAAGAAAGATGGCTCAAATAAGTGAAATCAGAAACGAAAGAGAAGTTACAACCGATACAACAAAAATACAAAGAATCATGAGACTACTATGAACAATTAAAATGCAACTAACTGAATAATATAGTAGAAATGGATAGATTCCTAGAAACATACAATTTTTCAAAACTGAATCACGAAGAAATAAAAAACCTGAATAGATTCATTACTAGTAAGAAGATTGAATCAATAATCAAAAACTTCCCAACAAATAGGAGTCTAGGATCTGACAATTTCACTGCTGCATTCTATTAAACATTGAAAACAGATGTCATATACATCCTTCTTGGATTCTTCTAAAATATTAAAAAGGAGGAAATGTTTCTGAATTCATTTTTGGGAGGGGCCAGAATTACCCTAATACCAAAACCAGTGAAAGACAAAACAAAAAAAAAGAAATTAACAGGCCAGTATCCCTGATGAACCTAGATGAAAAAATTCTCAACAATATATTAGTTAGTCAAATTTAAAAATTTGTTAAAAGGATCACATACCATGATCAAGTGGGATTTATTTCAGGGATGAAAGAATGGGTCAATATCCACAAATCAATGTGATACACCACATTAACAAAATGAAGGATAAAAATTGTATGATCATTTCAATAGATACAGGAAAAGCATTTGACAAATTTCAACATCTATTTATGATTTTTAAAAAAACACTCAGCAAAGTAGGTATAGAGAGAACATACTTCAACTTAAGAAAAGCCACAAGTTATAAACCTATAATTATGTAAATAATTATATAAACCTATAGTTAATATTATATTCAACAATTGAAAAGCTGAAAGCTTTTCTCTAAGATCAGAAAACAAGACAAAGATGCCCACTTTTTTACCAAATTTATTTTATTTATTCAAGATGTTATTTGAATTCCTAGATAAGGCAATTAGGCACAGAAAAAAAAGAAAGAGAGAAAGAAAGAAAGAAAGAGAGAGAGAGCGAAAGAAAGACAGAGAAAGACAGAAAGACAGAAAGAAAGGAAGGAAGGAAGGAAGGGAGAAAAGAGGTATCCAAATTAGGAAGAAATAAGTAAAAAGCAAAGGTAAATAAGTGGGACAACAACAAACTAAAAATCTTCTGCAGAGGAAAGGAAACCATCAACAAAATGAAAAGGCAATGTACTGAATGGGAGAAAATACTTGCAAATCATATATCCATTAAGGAGTTAATATCCAAAATATATCATGAACTACAAGAACTCAATAGCAAAAATAAATAAATAAAACAAATTTTTAAAATGGGCAGAGGATTTAAATGGACATTTTTCCTAAAAAGACATAGAGATGATCAACAGACACATGAAAAGATTTCCAATGTGGCTAATTATCAGCGAAGTGCAAGTCAATACAGCAATGAGGTATCACCTCACACTTGTTAGAATGGCTATTACCAAAAGAGGAGAAATAGCAAGTGTTGAAAAGGATGCAAAGAGAAATCCTCCATGCTATTGGTGGGAATGAAATTGGTGAAGTCAGGGCACCTGGGTGGCTCAGTCGGTTAAGCGTCCGATTTTGGCTCAGGTCATGATCTCACAGTTCATGGGTTCCAGCCCTGTGTTGGGCTCTGTGCTGACAGCTAGCTCAGAGCCTGAAGCCTGTTTCAGATTTGTCTCCCTCTCTATCTGAGCCTTTCCTGCTCACACACTCTCTTTCTCCCTCTCTCTTTCTCTCTCTCTCAGAAATAAATTTAAAGAAAACATTAAAAATTAAAAAAGAAAAGAAATTGGTGAAGCCACAGCGAAAAACAGTATGGAAATTCCTCAAAAGATGAAAAACAGATTTACTATACTATTTACCTGTTCCATCTGTGTATCTGAAGAATACAAAAAACACTAATTTGTAAAGATACATGTACTTTTGTTCATTGCATCATTGTTTACAATAGCCAAAATATGAAAATAATCTAAGTGTCTATCAGATGAAAAGATAAAGAAAATATGGTGTGTGTGTGTGTGTGTTTGTGTGTGTGTGTACACACATGAAATCTTGCCATTATGGATGGGTCTTGAGGGTATTGTGCTAAGTGAAATATCTAAGGCAGAGAAGGATAAATACCATATGATTGCACTTACATGTGGAATCTACAAAATAAAACTAACAAAAACCCTCATAGACATAGAAAACTGATTGTGATTATCAAAGAGAAAGGGAGTGGGGTTGGATGAGAAGGATGTAGATTAATCATATGATGATGGATAGACTTACTGTGGTGATGATTTTGTAGTGTATACACGTATCAAATTACCATGTTGAATACGTAAAACTAATATAATACTATACACCAATTTGACCTAAAAAAGGAATAAATAATCATACATTCATGTGCTACAGATAATCCTGCTGTGGGGAAGTGTGCATGATATACAATATTTAGTCAGTACAATGTTTACTTGGTATGGGAACTCTAACAGTGTCTCTGAAAATCAGCTTAAAAATGATTAGAATATAGCAAAAATGAAAAGATTTCTATAAATTTTATTTTCTTGACAAGAGAAGAAAAATGATCCCTTTAGCAAATCTTTATTATTTTGTTGTTTTTATCATCATCATCACCATCACCATCAATTAGAGCAGTCTTGATTATTAAAATATTAGTTGCAAGTGACAGAAACATATCAGAAATCTATGTAAACAAGGATAAAAAAATTACTTGGCTTATATAACTGAAAAGTTCAAGAATAGCTTTCAAATAAAGCTGAATCCAGAGATTCAAAGTCTGTTAGCAAGGTCTTGAAATTGTCTCTCCCTCTCTTGGTTCTACTTTCTTTTTGGCCTCATTCTATGTTTGATTCTGTCCATGTGGTAACAAAGTTGTCTCCTGGAAACCCGAGGCTTAAATGGTCCCAGCACTTTCATTTTAGAAGAACGTTTCTTACCACGTATCTATGCCAATCTTTATAATACGTTCTACCTGACCTTGAAGCATGTGCCACACACTTGGATTGCTCAGATGAGGGCATCCTGGATCTCATGCTGATTTCTGTAGAAAGTCATAAGAGCTGTTCTTGAAAATAAAAGAAAGGAAATAGATCTTGAACATAAAAAGCAATGTTACAAAAATTACAAAAGATGTAATATATTTGAGACAAATGTATAAAGCATATGCTCTAATTTTATAATATAACTTTCAGAGTAACAGGTATAAGACTAAATTCCATATCTTTTCATTTTCTCATCCAAATACCTACACCATATTTTGTTTCCATGTGTAAATATATTTTAGACCTAACAATGCAAGACATAACGGGTAAATCTGGTGAACCATGTGTTGGGAGGGAGGGAGGAGGAGTTGGGAGACAAAGGTCCATGTAGTTAGTCACCAGTGAAAATATTTTTAAGCTGGGTGGTCCATTATAGAAGGTTGAATTCGGAATTGAAACACCCACACAGTTTCATTTCAGAAGTATGCAAGGAAATAAATGTGAATCTAAAGAATCATACTAGGCTATCCAGGAAAAAAAAAAACAGATGGAAAAATGCAATGGAGTTTTAGTGAAGTGGAAGGAGTTTAGTGAGAGAGATTATATGTCAATGCAAGTCATATTGAAGGATCTGATATCAAGAGAGATGGAAAGTGAAAGTTGGAATTCTCTCAAAAAGAATAAAAAAGAAAACAGAATCTTATTTGATATTCATAAAAAGATTGAGGAAAAACATACTGAACTATTATCAGTTATGCAATGCTCAAATGTCTTTGTTAAAGTAAGTTTCTAGTCATTAAAATGAACACATGAAAGAGCTCTTTTAAAAGCAAATGATAAGGT
Source organism: Crocuta crocuta (assembly GCF_008692635.1). Classification (NCBI taxonomy): domain Eukaryota; kingdom Metazoa; phylum Chordata; class Mammalia; order Carnivora; family Hyaenidae; genus Crocuta; species Crocuta crocuta. The sequence goes on along the minus strand of NW_027529174.1, from coordinate 8,055,585 downwards.
TCATCTCTAATATTGCCCTCTTTTCTTCTTAGGGTTTTCCTGAAGACAGAATAAAACTTTCAGCATCCACAAAAAATTATTTATGCCATCTAAAAGTACAATAATCTTTTTACTAAGTAACATTTTTTTCAAAAGTTTTTATGACATGATGCAAATACAGTAAAACCAATAACTCCAGGAGAGGCCACATCACTATTGTATACAATTTTTGTAGGAAACTCTCATGTAATGGAAGTGTCTTCTTAACAATTTGGATTTTGAGACAGATTTTAATTCTCTAAAGAATGACAAAGCCTCCATTCATTTATGGTTCTACAGATTAATTTTGTGGCATAAGTGGTATATTAAAAATATGCTTAAAATGAAAAAATTAGCCACAAAACTTTGGAACTTTACCACATTGCCTAGCATATGTGCCTTGTTTTTCTTGTTTAGGAACAAGTGCCAGAATTCTGATAATATAATTATCTCAAATATTTCAGCACATGATTTTAATGAGCAAGTCCATGGGCCTGGCAGAATTAAATAAACGCTTTATCTCAAGTAATGGAGCTATTAATATTCAGTTTTTTTAATTCCGGGATTTTTTTTTGTCTGTTAAAGAGACTGACATTTATTATCATAGTTTTAATGATAGAAAGTCTTTATAACTTTACTTTTAATTGGTCTCAGGTCAACAACTTTGTCAAAATCCTCCACCTACAAACTGAAAATAATATGGACTGTTTACAAACCTTGATATAAAAAGTAACATGTCTCAAGTTTCCTACTTCACTTCATCTAGATTTATCAATTCCTTCAACTGACAAAGATTTATTTAAAAACTACTACATTTCCAGTACATATACCTACAAATATTATTTCAATACACCACACTAAGGGAAATTGCAGGACAGATTTAAAAGTGAGAATATTTCAGACTAACTTACTTTACTCTCCTCTGTCTTCTCAGTGACAAGAATTCTCTATAGTAGACAATGTCTAGTCAAACATCTTCATTTCCTTAGAACAATTGGTGGCACTCCGAATTTTCCTTTGACTCAGAGAATGTTGATAGCTTTCTATTATCATGCAAATCAAATATGGGTAATTATTTGTTTGAGTTGTAAATTTTTACCTTTCCTCAATTAGCTATGAAGGAGTATCTGAATACACACTCAAATTTTGATACGTGTATGCTAGACACAAACATATTTTGATACTTGTTTCCAAGATTTAGGATTATATGGTTCCCTGGGAACATTTATAGTGCAAGACTGAGTATTGTCTGTAATAAGAAACCAATATCCCACAGGAAAAAAAAAATCAGAAAATAAGATGGAATTCCCAAAGAGAAATATCAACACATCTTCCTTTCTACTTTTATTCACCTTCACCTTGTCTGTTGTGGTAATTGGAGGAGGGATAAGACAGGAAGGTAATATAGAGGATATTTTCTCTCTGCACATGAGCACAGCCTATATAATTCCTAGAAGTTGGGCTTGCGGTATGCAATTTTCAGTCTCCGAAATGACAGTAGCCATTCAGATATGTATCTTCTTCACATTAACTTAGAACCATACCGGTATCACAACTCTTCAAGTGAATTGTTTCCTGGAAATAATAGTGCCTGTAGTAAAATTAAGTGCAAAAGTTGCTGTGGAGTAATTGATTCTTTAGGGATTAGAAAAGGTTAAAAGAGGAAGTACCATATTGTTTGGTGGTGAGAAGCTTCCCAAGAGGAAACAGTATGGAGTCATATTTCAGTTCCAAAGAGCTCATCTACTAAGTGCATTAAACATGCACTAAAGCTGGGGCATCTGGGTGGCTCAGTTGGTTAGGCGTCCAACTCTTGATTTTGGCTAACATCATAATCTAATGGTTTGTGAGGTGGAGCCCTGCATTGGGCTTTGGAGCCTGCTTGAGATTCTCTCTCTCTTTCCCTCTCTCTCTCTCTGCTCCTTTCCCTTACGGTGGGACCTCTGGGATCTCTCTCTCTCCCCCCTTTCTCTCTCTCTCAAAAATAAATAAATAAACATTAAAAGAAATACATTAAAGCCAAATGAAACTTAACAAGTTTCAAGATGAACAAATTATCTTCATTTTCCCCCATGAAGGCAAACTGAAACCTCAATTTCAATAAACTTCTTTATCAACATTCTTTTGGAAACTAAGAAAGGTTTGGATAGTTTCATGCAGTATGTTACAATTATTAGGAAAAAATTGATAATTTCAAGAGAGCAGAAGGATAACTTGGTAGTCAAGTATAGCTTCTTACGTTCAAAAAGGAAGATCCTCTTTCTCAGGGTTTCCAAATAAAGTTCAAAGGAAATATGAATCTTTTGTTCCAGACTTATTTTACTGAAGAACTGTGTTTACAGCTCACATGTATCCATTGTCTAGTAATTAATACCCTGTTGCTTTCCATGCCATCCTGCAGCCTAGGACTTCATTTTCCTGACCTTATTTATTCTGCATTCATAGTTGTATCTAAGTTCCTGCTCTGAATCACATATCTTCCTGACATAAGCCCCACATTTTACTTACCTGTTGAGAGTCTTTCCATTTTATTGTTTCACCTTTGCATCACTCCTGTGGTGGCTCTTCACTGTAGGGACCAGCTCTTTCCATGGATCACTGTTAACTTGGACAATAATTGAGAGAGGGGCAGCCCATAGAATTCATCTATTATTCTCCACAGACTATAAGTAATGGCTGCCTATAGATAACATTCTCCTCCCGTAAAATAAACTATTTTTCAGCCTTACTATAGTATTATTAAAATGATTAAAATGTAACATTATAGCCACCTATTAGGGCAATTTGGATCAACTATACACAAAAATGCAAAGCAAATAAGAGTATAAATTACTACAATAATCTGTGGTTTATTTGTCTCTTGTGTTTCCTCTGCTGCGATTCTCACTCCCTTCATGATAGGAGAACNAATTTGGATCAAACTATACACAAAAATGCAAAGCAAATAAGAGTATAAATTACTACAATAATCTGTGGTTTATTTGTCTGTTTCCTCTGCTGCGATTCTCACTCTCTTCATGATAGGAGAATGTGTGATCATAAATCTGTGTTGGCTGTAGTGTCAGAGCAAGATGACATGGGGGGAAGAATCAAGTCCCTGCTCTACTGGAGCCGACAAAGACAATAGCATCAATCTGACCCTTTTAGAACCTCATTCCCCAGGCCTCGCTTCTCTCATCTCTCATGAGAGTGTGAGCAGGCCCACCTATCATGTTTTTGCCCACTAAAGTGTCATTTGTTTGCAGAACATCTTGTTTTCCCTTTATTCATATTTTGACTTGGCATTTATAGCAGTTGGGTTAAAAAAAAATAAAAGCCACAGTCTGATTTGTCTGCAATAGACAGTCTAATTAAATTGGAGGGGAGGGACAGATGCACAAAGCTGCTGAACTGCTCATAATACAAAACATGGCAGCTTCAGTTTGGAAAAATCTAGCAATATGGTGCCAACAATTTCTGCTCACTGAACTAGCTGGAGTATGTAATTATGTTAAGTTCTCTTATTTTAATTCCAATTTCACATATATCGCTGATGCATTTGGAAAGAGCTTAGAAGGCCATTATTTGGGCTGTGATAAAAGAGTGATATACACATGATTCACAAATGCTGTAATTTTTTCTGACTCATATGTTTCAATATTAAAAGTGTTATTTTTACAAAATAAGCAATTATGTGTAGGGTTTTTCATCTTTTACAATTTTTCCCTATATGATGCAAATCAGCATCAGTTCTCTGATACCTTAGAACTACATGCAATCAAGAGTCCCAAACTGCTGTTTGCAATACTGAAAACCTGAAGCAAACCTTTGTGAACATGAATTCTTAGGAACAAAAGCACAAACTGCTTGCATCTCTAGTGGCTAATCCTCTGTCAAGCTGTTTTACAATCTGCACTACCAGTGTAATATTATTCTTTCAAATTTCTGTCAGCATTCGGTTGTTATTTTAAACAGAATGCTGTCCCCAGACTGATCTATTTGTCTATTTCATCCCTTTCTACTTCAAAAGGTATGAAGTCTATAGGTATCAGCACTTTTCAATGTGAAAATATGTTTACATATGTGTAGGCAATACACGTTGCATTAAAAATTCTCTTTTTCAGAATAATTTACAAGTTTCATGCTCCTACGTGAATACACAAGTTTCAAGAGACAATTGCTATACACTTGTCATTTAAAGAATTCTTTGAAGAGTTGACAATACAAAGAGCCCTAATTGAAGTAAACTTCAAAAAGTACCCAGCCCTTTATAAGAGAGAAAACATTTATGTCTGTTCTAACCTTAAAAAATAAATAAAACAAAGAGCAACAACAACAAAAGGCAAGAAAGAAAGTGTGATTCATGATCAAGAGAGGAAACAGTCAATGAAAGCAGATATAGAGATAGCCCTGATTGATTTTAAGTTAAATATGATAAAAGCCCAAAAACTCTAGGGTAAACACTGTAGAGTGTGTATGAGGAAAGGGAAATTTTCAAGAGATATGTGGAGGCTAAAATAATGGAATGCTATATGTGATAAATGTATCACAATAACCTATGTGAGTAAATGTTTCTAATACTTCAATGTTGTTTAACATGCAATATAAAATATATCGTCAGTAAAAGGAACAATAAGGCATATGGCCATGATTTATCATTAGCTTTTATTCATATACCAATAAATTTTTTTAAAAAGTTATGTGATGCCTGGTTAAAAATGACAAGTTTAACATCAGTAACAGCTTCCACCCCTTTCTGAAATATCATTTTTAGAAAGCTACTTTTGAAAGAGGAATAAGCTCAAAGAACAAAGAGAAAAATGCTGGAAGCTGAAACCAGATGGAAGAGCAGTAATTGATTACATAGATCTAAGAAAGCTGAATTCCAGCCCAGCAATGAAACCTGAGAATTTCTCAGATGACCCAATGCACACCAAGAACCAATGACTCAGGAGTGAGCAGTGGCAAGTACTTATGGGAGTTGAAAAAATGTGGCAGAATAAAATCAAGGTCAGCTGAAAGTTAGTTTGGACCCCTAGATCATTGCCTCTCTTCCTCTGCATAGCCAAGGATCTGCTACATCACACATACACATGCACGCACACATGCAACACAGGTGCACACCCCAAGTAGGCAGATTATTGGTGGTTTATTAACAGGGGAGGAATAATAAAATATCTTTGATCTAATGTGAAGACAGAATACTATACTAAGAACAAGGAAATTGAGGGAAATTTAAATAATTGAGGGAAGTTTAAACACCAAATATATTATCTCTCCAGGATCCCAGAACTGAAAGCCCTAATTTATGTCCTGTAAGCCACTTAAAAGAGTTTTCCTGGGAATCTGGCCAGCCCAATAGAAAAGTCCTGAAGGTAATAACATCAAGGATTTCTCTAATAAGCAGCACTGCTAGATTACCCCACAGGGATACCCATGGTCTTTTCCAAATGCATAGAACCTTCCATCAGTTTTTCGTACCCTTTTGAAAATAAGAGTCCACAGTCAAAAATGAATAGACATTTGAGGCACATCTCTATTATGAAAAACAAAAGCCTGACAAATACATAAGCAAATAACAGAGGAGCAATTATAAAGAGAGAAGAAAATACCACACACACACACACACACACACACACAAATCCACACACACTTAAAGAATTTTCAGAGAAATATAAAGAATGAGAATATAGTAAAAAAAGGAGGAGGAGACATTCAGAGAACAAAGAAATGAGTTTTGTAAAGTAAATATATAATATTTGAAATGAAAAGATTAGTAAGATAAATGGAAGATAAAGTTGAGAAAATGTCCCAGAAAGTAGAACAATGAGATTTTTAAAAAATGGGGAATAAAACAAAATAGTCTAGAGGACCAAACTAAGGTTCTTAACATCCTAATGATAGGTGTTCAAGAAGAAAAAACAGAAAAATGGAGATGGAAGAAGAAAGGCAAAACAATGCAAGAAATTATTCCAGAGCTCAGATTCATGATTCTACATTGAAACGTTCACTCGGTATCCAGTGCTATGGGTGAAAATAGGCTCACTCAATAACATTGTCTCATGTGGCCAGACAGACTCTAAAACACACAACTTTAGAGGCAATGTTGTAAATGACAATGTGAATGAACATCCTTCCACATGTGCCTTCTGTAATAGGGCCCTGGACCGCCGCACTGCAATGGCCCCTCTCAGCAACGTATGCCATTGTGAATTTTTAGAAAACAAGATAAAGAGAAAATCCCATGAAATTTCTGAGAAGGAAGCTTCCTAAAAAGGCATCAGCTTTCTCAACGATAATACTGGAAGCTAGAAAACAATGGAGAAAAATCTTTAAAACTCTCAGGGGAAAATGCTTTCCCAAATAGAATCCTAGAAGAAGTCAATTGTGAGCATAAAACAAACAAACAGATGTTTTCATGCATCCAAGCTATCAACAAATGTGCCTCCCAAAGTCTTAGGAAGCTCCTGGGCATCTGATCCAGCAAAATCAGAAAGGAAAACAGATTTATGGAAAGTATGGGACTCAGAAAACTGGAGATCCAAATTAAGAAAGAGGACAGAATTCTTAGTGTGATGGTGTGGGGAGACATCAATATAAAAAACATCAGACTTGGGAATGAACACGTCTAGGTAAGAATGCAAAATTTCTGGAAAACATTTCTCCAAAAATATGAAATTTATAAAATAACTAATATAACCGAATGAACTAAAAGGAGATTACAAAATTAGTGACCAAATTGGGGATAGTTAAGTAATAAACGTTTCAAAAACTGAGAAAACATGGAAAAAAGGGCAACTTTTAACTACGAAGAATAAAAAAAATGCACAAGAATGAAAAGTAATCATGGTCTCCCATATGGGCCAGTTGGGAAGGCAGTCACATAATCACGAAAGTTTGAATGATGTAAGTATTAAATATCAATCTTACAGAAATGATATAAGGCTAATGACAAGATGAGAAGATAGTAAGAGAGAGGAGATGTGTTGGGTTTTGCATGAAAAAGAGTGAATCATCCTCTTGTATAGTAGGAAGTAAATTGATGATGCCAAAAAGGAAAACGCAAAAAGTGGCAGATGTATACAGGGGATACTGAAAAACTAAGGGATGCCTCTGTGAAGTAGCAAGTCTAAGCGGGTTGTGATACCGCTGCTGTGGAACGAGGTATGTGGAGCTATTTCTCTCTTTGAATTGAATGTGTAATATAGAAAATCTGCACTACAGATATTCTGGGGTCCTCCAATTTAATCATTTGCTGCACAGCTAGTACCAATATTTATGGAAGTGTATCTATGTGCATGAACGGCTTCCTCAGTTCTTCATAAGCACTTGTGTTTCCTGCTGAAAATTGTCAACTGGTGGGTCAGTCAAATTGCCTAATTCTTACCAGTCCCAATCTCTGGGACTAGACACTGGACCCTCAATCCACATCTATCTTTGGGTCTTATGTGACCATGGACTATCAGGAACTGGGATAATGCTACTTAAACCGATTTCAAGTATCACCCTTATCTAGAACTTCATGGTTCTTTGAATCCTGTAATTTGGGTTATAGTGGTATAATTTTGTGCTGAAAATCTTTGTAGAGGTTGGGAGTCTGCCTCTTAAACTGCCTGGATTTTCACCTTGGCTCCAGTAGTTACTACTTCTATGACACTGGCAGTTTCTTAGCCAAGCTGAACCTCAGCTTACTGATTTAGAAAGTGGGATTGGTAGTACTACTAATCTCATAGGATTAAAAGTTAAATGAAATCCATGTAATGAGTTTATTGCAGCGCTTGGCATTTCGTAAATTCAAAAGAGATGTTAGCTGTTGTTTTTATTATGTTCTCAGCTCCAAGCCTGATGGTCTATCATTCCCCCTGAACTCCTCAGCTTCTTCAATAGCCCAGGCCATGCAGTTGCCAATACTACCCAGCAACTGGGATCTTTGGAGGTTTTATGCAAATGAAACTAGTGGGGCTGTCTGTAGCTTTCCAGACATCTTCAAAACAAGTATGCAAATTGGATTTAAACAGCCAGCTTGGATTACATATGAGGAAATGATTCCAACACTTACAAACACCTTCTGTAAAAATAACAAAAAGGCAAGACCATGATCAAATATAGTGAAAGCAAAATAAAACTCCAAAGGTGTGACTTTGGCTTTTTATTTAAATATATTTGGGGACCGTATAACATTCACAACGACACAAAACCTGAAAAGAAGGTAAATATACAAAGAAACTGAGAATAAGAAGTCTGCACCAATATGGAAAAAGAGACTGAGAATAGACATGAGATTTTAAGAATAAAGTTTCTAACTGTAAGGAAAGCATAAATCCACACAGAAAATTAAAACACTCTATAATAATCTAAGATGTGACTATAATTTGATTGTACCTGCATCCTCAGATTTCTGAAGTTCCTGAAAAAATTCTAAAATATCTATGAGTTTTGCTTCTAATCTCAGTTTATTATTGATTTACTTAAAATAATCCAGTAAGGACAAGCAACAAGGAATTATATAAAGGAAAGGGTGCTAAGGATCTAACAAACACAAATTTAACTTGTGTCAAGGTGTCTCAAAGGGTATTTTTGCATCTAGACGCAATTGTAATTCCAGATGATGTACCAGTAAAAGATGCATTGTGACATTTTAAACTTGAACCACAACTCATTTGTTTAATTATTTAAACACTATGCTCTTGTGTAACAGTAAAAACATTTATTTGATGAGATAATGAACAACACTTTCTTTTCTCCTCCACTCATGGATTAGAATCCAAAAATCAGACTGAGACATAAATGAAAAGGGTACTTAGACTGCCATCTAGTACATATTTTTTTGTATAGCATAATTTCCAAAGCTATTTGAATAACATCTCTAGCACTGGAACAAATACATGCTTAAGCACAACTGCTTTTTTTAATGTATTGAAAATTGTGTATGAGATATCCTTTTCATTCTTTGACCTAAATTCTTCTCCTAAATATTAATTTGTGAATGTTTCCATCTATATGTCAATTTATTAGTACTTCATTCACTTGGCCCAGATATAGAATTTTAATCTTCTAAGGATTTTCTTCAAAGGCCGCATTTGAAATATTCTTACTGACCTGTTATTTTCCTTCTGTAGAAAGTATACAAAGATTTGAGCCTGGTGTCTCTCAGGATTCAATGTACTTTGTAAAAGTATTTGCCTTTTTCAAAGAGAAGGCATTTTTTTATTGGCACAAGAATAGTTATGCTAATCATTAAAATTAAGTGGAAATATTTCCATTAACAGTTCTCCTGGACTATGTTCTGATGTTTATTTGTAAGCCTCCTACTACTAACAACATAAGCCCATGTCTACTCTAGCTCCAAGAAAGGAGGGAACACAAACCACCAGAGATTAGTAGACACAAAGACAGCCAAATAGTATATTCAAAATGAGCAAAACAAAGCATGACTTCAAGATTTCTACTGAACACCTTTATGATTAGCATTAAACCTTGACCAGCAAATGTCCTAACTTGGCATCAGATAGGAATGGGCTACAATCCCAAGGACATTTAAGAATACAGCAGAAATTTCAGGTCTTTCACATGTCCTTGGAGCTCTTGCAGAAAATGAAGAGATGCTCAACTTTGCTCTAGGATAAAAAGAAAACAACAACAACTTGACTGAACTGTTGACAGGTAATCTTAGGCTCTTCAGCTCAATTTTATTGCACACATTTTTACCGAGCTTTTTTTATGGACCAGAATAGACTTTGGAGATATAAGGGCGAATAAATCATGATGTATCTCATGGACAACTTACCATATTTTGATGATACAAATTTCAGTATTTAGAAAAACTTTCAAAAGGCTAAATTGTAACAAAGTGAAAAATCCACTCTTGCAGATTTTCTTTTGGAGGTTGGATAATGACTCGTCAGTTATACAGCTGGAAAAATTCCTATACTGAGAGGAAACTTAGATGTCTTAGAGGGCATTTTAATGCATTATTCTCTGGTCTTGTTATACATTGAAGTATTTCAAAACCAAATAAAAATCAAAGATAATGGAACATTGTATTTTATTAAGAAGTACAATGGTTTTACACACTGGCAAAGCTTTGAATAATCAAGTACCTTAAAATAGTAATGAATCAGGAAATGAGCTTAAAGTTTTTTTTTTCAGTAATCTCTGCATTGTAGAAATGTAACGTCAAAATAAATGCCAAAATTATAACATTGCACTGTAAGATAACTTAAGAATATTTAACTGTTATCCACTTTATCCTTCAACATGTTAGGTTTCCTTTCAATAATTTTTATCTGATCTTAGAATACTTAGTTTGAAAAGACAAGTTCAGGATAATGGTCCTATACTATGCTGCCAAAATGACTCTATGCAATGCCCAATTCATTTCTGCAGTGCCACATCAGCAACTTTCACTCAGTCATATCTCACCTTATGACTTACTTTAATTTAAAAAGCCTATGAGGATCTGAATCCCAAAAGAAGGAAAACCAATTATTTATGCATATTTCAGAATGTAGGAAATTCAGCCAAAGCTCAATTTCAAAAAAAAGTTAAAAAAAAACACAAAAAGTAGTGCTTTAACTATGTTCATTAGCACACTCACACACAAATGTAAGTGAACAAAGCATTCAATTCAATAAGTATGAATTGAATCAATTTGTATTATTAAATTCCTCCATAGAATAAATTTTAATGCAATTTAGCTTCCTTGTTTTCACATTAGATGTTTCTTAAATTGATGTGAACACAATATACCTACTGTTTTTCATCTTTCACTTCATCTCCTCCATGAAATTCTCTTTCTAGACAAATATCTCTTAACAGTCAGTAGACCACTCATGTCAGGTCTCTTTGGTCTGTTTCCAGTTGTCTGCTGTATTAGTTTCCTTGGGCTGCCTTAACGAAGTACCAAGACTGGGTAGTTTAAACAACAGAAACGTATTTCCTCAATTCTAAGGTCCAGGTCTCTACAGAGTTGGTTCCGAAGGCTCTCTCCTTGGCTTCTAGAAGTCCATCTTATTCTGATGTTTTCACATGGTCTTTTATGTGTGTCTATGTTCTAATCTCTTATTATTATTAAGACACCAGTCATATTGGGTTAAGGCCTACTCAGATGACTCATTTTTGACTAGATTACTGGATTTCCTGTAACTCTTAATGCTTTAAGATTTTTCTCACTATCCAATAATCTAACATCTTTAGAAAAATGTTCAACTCCAAGGGAGAAAGTTATTTATAAAAGGAATGAATACAGGTTGTAACTTTATAAAAGAAAGAATTTATGAAAATTAGTCATAATCCTTTGTTTCTCAAATCTATACCTTCTACTTTCATATTTTCCAAAGGATGTCCAGAGTCATATCTAAAGTCATCACTACCCTTAGTAAAAGTTCTATGTTTGTAAGTCAAATCTATGACCAAATATGAAACATAAACCAACTTCCCTTACTTATTAATTTACACACCTATAATTAAGCCTGGGTATGTGTGAACTATACATTTCATTACAAATGTAAATTCAGAAATATATATTATTGCATACTTCTGAAAAATACAAGAGAAGTATTATGAGGACCCTAAATCACTCCCTGTGCACTAAGCACTACAGGCCAAGAAGGTGAGCAATCAGGTTCAACAGTTCAACAAATTATTTCAGTGTGAAGCCTGCTTACATGCTCTCTTTAGATTTCAACTTCCCTTTCCTGTGTAAGGCTTTGAAGTTTGACAACTCATGGGTATTAAAAGAAAAAAATTAATAAATTTTTAAATTTTGAAGATCATCCAATATTTTAATTATTTTTAGCAAAAGATTTTTTCAAGTAGTTGGTCATTCAATATAAGTCCAAAATTCTTATTTTCAGTGTATTTTAATCTTAAGCTATTGCATGTATTATCGTTAATGGCTTCCATAATTTGGAGGCACAGGAAAATGTTAAAATACTTGAAGCTTCCTATGACTTTAGTATCCTTTATCTTGTAAATACAGAAAAATAGTTGAACACAGTCAATCAAAATGAAGAATTGATTTGCATAAATTCTTGGAGATTGACAAAAATCTAAGAATATGACGTGATTAATCATTATTCAGTTCCAATAATTTCCAAATTACTATTATTCAGCCTATAGAGCATTTATATTAAATAGTGAATTGAATACACAATGCTTTTATTTTTATTGGGTAATATATGCAATAATTGATTAAAGTTATTATAGCCATGACTGCTTGGTTCATCTCATTACCTAAATGTCATCATAAAACTATCCGCAGATAATAGAACATTGAGCAAGTAAATATTGAAGTGGGATAAAATAGATGTCTCATACTGGTGGCTGGATTTTGTCTTAAATATATTTCTTTTAGTTGGTACAATTAAGATAAAAGAAATGTTAGTGGGCGATAATTATTACCTGAAGATTTTAGATGAAATTCCATATTTTGGCTTCTTTTGGAAAATTGTTTATCGTACAACAAAGATCAACTTCCCTAGATGGTGATAGTCAGGGAATGGAGCAATCACTGCTCCATTTAGGCATGACAAGCAAGACCTCATTTTATCACAGCCTCTTCCACTATTTATTCTTAGCCTTAAACACATTCTGGTCCTTCTTGGGCCCATAGGCATTTATAATTGCCACAATTTATATCAAAGGAGAAAGATGGAAAAGATTCAGAATTTGAGGTGTTTTCTAGGTTTGGACTGAGTTATTGGCTGAGCTGAGAATGTTATAAGACACATCACTATTGGTCAAAGTATAGACACTTATTTTTCAAGAATATAAATAGCTAGAAAAAATAGAATGTGTTTTATGGAACTTTGTAATGTTCAAAACATTATGAGGCACGTGGGTGGCTCAACTGATTGAGCTTAAACTCTTGATCTCAGCTCAGGTCTTCATCTTCGGGTCATGAATTCAAACCCATGCTAGGCCCCACATTGGCAGTGAAGCCTACTTAAGAAACAAACAAACAAAAAGCATTCTGAATCTTTTAGTATTAAGTGTATTTTATTGATATTTAAATCTTTGAAATTGGTGGTCAATGTAGTTAAGATAAAGCAACTTACCATTGAGTACAATATTCATTTAAATAGAAAAAATAATTCCTTTAATGATTTATGTGTAATGAATATAGCTTAAAATGGTTTACACAGTTCTTAAAAATCTTTTAAGTTATTCTTTACTTAAAGGGCTTATATAAGTTTCTTATATAATGGTTCTATAAAAGCATCAGAAGGAAGGAGTAATCAAATGTATATTATGCTGTGGTTAGAATATAGTAATCAAGTCCATAATATCATCAAATCAATTGGACAACATTATGAGTTAAGGTGAAAGACATATTGCTGAAGCACTGATATTTTTAGCCTTCAAAAGAAGACCCATCTAGTACTGTCAATAAAATAAGACTTGGAGAGTGTCTTGATATTCACATAATTTCATTAACAAAATTAAATAGAATTTTCTTATAACTAAAATTTAAAATGTATAGTTAAGTTTAAATATATAAGAAACTGGAAACTTAAAATAGATTTCTAAAAGCAATTAAGGAGAAATATCCATTTGAACAGATAGTATTGAAGACATGAGAAAAGTGTAATATTTTAACAAAAAATATCTGAAAATTAAATTCTTTATAATCTGATTAAAATATACCCAAATAGCATACATTGAGAGGAGAAAAAATGCATTTCGATCTGTGCTTTAATTTTAAACAGCTGGAAGGAAGGAAGGAAGGAAGGAAGGAAGGAAGGAAGGGAGAAAGGGAAAGACAGAAAGACAGGAAGGAAGGAAGGAAGGAAGGAAGCAGAGGGGTGAGAAAGGGAGGAAAAGAAGGAATAAAAAAGCAAAGAGAGAAATTTTGAGGCATAGAATCTCCATAGTAAAAGTGAACTAAGAAGTCATCACACTCAGCCACCTAACCGAGTTAATAAAAGAACGTTTTCTAGAATATGGTAAGGCCATTCCCAATGAGGTATAACATACAAGTGTTATATAGGTTAATAAATTAGTAAATGCTAATAAATTAGTAAATATATTTGAGTTTTTGGCTGAGCTGAGAATGTTGTAAGACATTAATAAATTAGTAAATGCTAACATTAAGCCAAAATCTTCCTTTCTTCTATTTCTGTAGGTCAGCCTTTTTTGACCTTTGTATCTGGAAAATTAGTCATTTTTCACTTTGTACTTCATGTAGTCATGTAGACATGACTTCAAAAAGTGTAGTAATTCTTGTTTGTTTACATTTGGGAGTAAGTCAACCATGTTGGAAGTATGGCCTGGCATCTGTCAGGCATCCTTTGTCTTCTGGACATGTTAAGACATTAACTCTAGCTATAACCCCTATTAACAGGAATCCCTGCTATTGAGTATCCAAAATATTCAACTATTTTTATTTTTTTTATTTAGTTTTCTGATTTTTTGTGTTGTTGGTTTTTGTTTTGTTGCTTTTGTCCACCACCCACCCCTCAAGCTCTGCACAGAATCATTTCATTATTCCTGTCAGAGAAAATACAACAAAAATATTTTTTGCAAGTTTTTAAGTGATCATGACCTGGGGTTAATTCAAGTTCTGTTAGATTACACTAGCTTGCTCATCAGTGCACTACCCTCTCATGTTTACTAGAAAAAAACAATGTGAACCAAATATTCAAACTCACTAGAAAGTGAGGTTAAATCAATGTATTCTTGTTACTCAAGAATTTTTCAAATAGACACAATTATCAGTCCTTTCCCTACTATATATCTAGATATCTCATTCGGAAAAAAAAAAAATCTTTTCCATGGAAATGTTCACAAATGCAAAAATTTAGTAAGTCAGCAGTAGAGGGAAAAAATATCTTTTGAAAAGTTCTGCCTGATATAATTTGTTCAAGACTATTCACCAAACCTGTTGACTACCTTGTCATTTGGCTATTTGCTCAAGAGACATAACCTATGACTTGGACTCCCTATGCTTGCAGTTACAATTTCCTGTGGAAATAGTGATAGACTGAATAATTGTTCTCAACATTTACATGCCCACCCTCACCTCAAAAGTATGGTAACACCTGCCCAATGTTATAAGATTTCCTAATGAATAATGTGGGAAGAGTGTATATCCCTGCCTTATTGACTTTAGGCTTGACCAGGTGACATACTCTTGACAATGGGATGTGTGAGTAGTTGTGTGTTGATGTGCTGTTAAGCAGAAGCTTTAAAATTATTCTAGAGTCTGTTTCAAGCTCTCCTGTGTTACTGTCCTATGCTATGAGAATAGCATGCCCTCAGTAAGGGTAGATTCTTCAGCCCAGGACTGAAATGAAACAGCACGTTGGTACAGACTTACCACTGGTCACTGGTAAGTACAGACTTACCACTGTATTCCAGGTCACCAGCCTGGAATACAATCATAGTAGCCCTACAGACTTTATGACACTTCAACAAGAAATAAATGTTTTTATGCTATAAGTCCCTAAAATCTGGGAGTTGTTTGTTACATAGCATAATGTAGCAAAAGATAATTAATGTGCTAGCCAGTAACTTTGATCACAGTCTCAAATGAGGTTTGTTAGCCCCCAAAAAGGCCAAGAGTTACTAGTATATAATGTGCCATGGCAAACACAGGGATGTGGATATCTAGCAATTTTCTGCTGTATTTCCTCATGATACACTGCCAAGCCGGATAAGTCAGCCTACAGGTTCACCCTAGGAAAAGATTTTCACGTTAATCATGCTTATCATTGAGTTTATCCTCATAAAATGGAAAAGTAAATTACTCTAGTGTTTTAGCCTCTAACTTCTTCATTGAAGACTTATTTGTTCCTTGCTGAAATCTCTTTTACAACCCTGGGTTTCTAATTAACAAAGGTTAAGAACTAGAAAACTGTTATTATAAAAATTGCATTCCAATCTTTTCCAAGTGCTTCAAAATGTGATTTGCCCTTTAAATACTTGAAGCATGATTCTGTTCTATTTTCAACTATATATTACTGAAAGATGTCACACATGCTGCTACTTCTCTGTTGTTCAATCACTCAATGTCCAGATTTCTGAAATTCCTAGACTCATATAATTTGCAAGATATGGAGATCCTTAGAGCAATACTCGACTTCAATGACCTGTTGTAGATGAGTACACTGAGGTTCAGAGAGGGTAAAGATATGATTAAGTCACACAGCCTGTGAAAGTCACAACTCAGACTTTAGCCTATGATTTGTATTCTTCATCTACTCATTGTTATTAAAACATGCTGTGATTTAGAAGAGTCTGAATAAATAGCCTCTAGATCGATTTTCCTGTGACCTCCTCTCCATTTATTATTCTTTAATAACTCCGTTCAATGTTTCCGAACTAGCTTCTAGGTGCATTTGGTGATCGTTAAGTATATGGCAAATAAGTATATGACTCAAAAATATAATTCACATCTCCAAAAGTCAAATGCAGTGTATGCACAGAAAGTTCTCAAGAATATGGTTTAGAAATCAATCACCACTTATATTTACCATTGTGCATAATTTAGTCATTGAAAAATACAAAGTGCAGTCAAATTAATTCAACAGTTTTTACTGCTTAACATTTATCAGGCACTCTCGTATATATGAGAGAAACCAAGGTGAATATGGTATGACATTTGTTTACAAAAGTGTACACATTCAAAAATAGACACCCATAGATCCCAAGATCTAGTATGGCCCTCTCACTGTGAAGTCATATAATATACATTTTTAATTTATGTAAATGTAGTCATGAAGACTACAATACACCGCTTTCCCGCATGAAACATATATCTATGACCACCGCTTCTCTTTTATTTTAAAAATTCTGCTATTCTTGAACACTAATCCTGAAGCCAGTTCTATCAGAGGGTGGGGCATTAGCTGCCAAGGGTCGCCTCTTTATATTGCTTTGTAATGCTGAATGTGATTTTCATGCAAAACATACTTAAATGTTATATTAGCATTCCTCAAATGCCTCCCCTTTCCATCTGTGTTGATAAGCATTCAAATATGTCCACTAAAGACATTTTTACATTATTTTCTCAAATATGAGCCCATTTTAATTTAGCAGGCAATTATTTTGAGTGAGTGGAAGTTAAATACGTGACTTTTTAGCTAATTTCCGCTGGTTGATATTAACTCCCAGCAAGTAATTGCTTTAGCGACTGTAAAGATGAAGGCACATGTGGCACCACGTGCCTCCCTACCCCACACACTGGCACAGTGATGCCGAGCTTGAACTGCCATCCTTCGAGAGAAGGAGAGCTGAAACATCAATGAAACACTCTGTTCCCTTCGTGTAAATTATGTCTTATTTTCTCACCGGACTCCCTAGAATGAAGGCGGACAGTGGGACTGAAGTAATTCATGGCTGCAAATTTAAGGAAATGATAAAAGACACATTTCAAAATGCCAGATCTGTGATTCATGTCTGTTACTTCTTTTAAGACATGGCCCACAATTCACCTTTCAAAGAAACCTTTCCTTCTATTCCCATCTGTGAGTAAGGTGACCTTATAGTTTATGGTCTGAGTGGAACACTGTTAAGAGTGAAATGGAGCTATAAATAATAGGTCTGAGACAACAGGCAGAAACCGGGCTGTCTCTTGCTAAACTGGGATGGATGGCCACCCTACCCATGAAGCCAGCACTATCCCCTCAAGATTCTAATAGTATTTACTGCAGGTTTTACTTATTTGACATTCAGCATATGCTACTGGGTGTTACTTATATTTTATGTGTGTGTTCTGTGGACTTGATTTGCTTTTTAATATCTTTTGAGAGGAGGAGAGAGGATGGCTTTCACTTGTTTGTTTCTCCAGATCCTAACTCAAACCTTACACATTTCATGCACTCACTAGATATGTTTAAGGCAATGCATGAACAGAATTAATGCTTAATTTATGTTTGCTGAAGGTGTCTGTATTAGGGTTCCTGAGGGACACAGAGCCAATGGGTCCTGCTATGTATATGTTTATATATTTATAACATATATATTTTTAGGTATGTATGCACATAATATCCTTTATAGTAAAAATTGTTTATAATAAAGAATTTGTTCACATGACGATGGAGGCTGAAAAGTACTAAGATCTATAGTTGGGAAACTGGAGATCCAAGAGAACCAATGTGTGTTTCCTGTCTGAGTCATGAAGACGTGAGAACCATGTCTGAGTCATGAAGAACATGAGAGTTAATGATGTGAATTCCAGTCTGAAAGCCAACGTGCTCAAGACCCAAAAAAAGAGCTGAATTTTCACTTTATGTCCTAAAGCAGGAAAAGACTGATCATCTCAACATAATCTATCAGGAATTTCCTTCTACTTGTGGGAAGGTCAGCCTTTTTGATGTACTCTGGCTTTCAACTGATTGGATAAACCCCCCACAATGGGGAGGGCCATCTGCTTTACTCAGTCTGCTGTTTCAAATGCTAATCTCATATAAAAATGCCCTCATAGACACACCCAGAATAGTGTCTGACCAAATATTTGGGTACTCTATGGTCCAATCAAGTTGACCCATAAAATTAACCATCACAAAATGAATTGCATGATATTTGTAATGACAGTGACTTCAGTTAATATGATCATATCTTTATCTGTACAATATGATTTTTGGCTAAGTATATACTAGTTTGTTCCTACTACAAAATAATAATCTTCAGTTTCCACAGGATCTCCTCAAAGTGCCTAAATTTACTTATTAGTACTAGTAATGATAACAACCTAGAAACCATAAAGATCCAAGTTCAATGGGACAGTTTCTCCTTCAGAGTTGAATATACATAAAAGATGACTCACAATGGGACCAATAAGTCATGTAATATCTATAATACAAACAAAAATACAGCACAGTGTGGGAGGAAACTTGATAATTTTCAGTCTAGAACTGTTTGAGAAACTTCTATACCATTTCAGAGAGACCTGCATTTGAATCCAGCTCTATGAATTAATGGCTGTGTCATCTTTGACTTGCAGACGTTCATTTACCCTGCCATAAGACATTAACAATAATAAACTGTTGTTATAATTGTTACGATTAAATGAGTTGTGGGACTGGCACACAGAAAGTATTTCTGTAAATTATTATTGTTGTGATCATTGTTGCTGCTATTAACATTATCATTATCATTATATATCAACCGCTATGATTTTTGAGCCTTTCTTCTTCCTATGTTGTCATTAATGTGCAGAATACTAAACCCAAAGCGTTACTGTGAAGACTAAATGCTATAGCATATGTTGAAGTATTTAACTGACTTAAAATATTATATATTATTTATCGGAAGTATTACTGTCATTGTTGTGGAACAGGGTGGAAATATCTCATAGGCAGCACATCTATGTCTGTTAGCTACAAGTATTTATCATTGAAAAGTGACCGGGCCAACGAATGATTCAAAGAACTGTTCTCTTCCATGTTTTCATTTTTCTGTTATTTTTTTTCCTTCTATTCTTTTGTAAAAATACATAGCTGGATATGAAACAGAAAACGTCCAAATCTGAGGTTTGGGCCAGAGGAATGTGTGTAGAAAATTATTGGAAGCAAACATAAAGTGAAGGAGATGGGTTCAGAAGTGACCCTCAAGCAGGAAGATTTTCTCTTGGGGCATCTGAGTGGCTCAGTGGGTGGTGCATCTCTGACTTCAGCTCAGGTCATGATCTTGCAGTCTGGGAGTTCGAGCCCCACATTGGGCTCATATCGTCACAGAGCGTGCATCAGATCCTCAGTTCTTCTCTCTGCGCCTCCCTTGCTTGCGCTCTCTCTCTCTCTCTCTCAAAAACAAACATCAAAGAAAAAAAGATTTTCTCTTTTGGCCAAAAGCCAGAAAGGTCTATATGAACCTTACTCTCACCATATAACTTTCAGAAACATCATTCTCTCCCATAGTGGAAGGGAAATATGAAAATGTACACATACAAGAACAAACTGCATAAAGAGTATGCTTTAGCTAAAAGGAAATAGAAATAGAAAAGCTATAGATGTAAAGCTGAAATTTTCTCCAAGACTGAACTTTGAGTAGATTCAGACAAAGAGGCTGAGCCTGTGAATTCGAATTTCAGATCCAATATAAGGATGGGATCATTTAAAGGCACACCAGCATGCAAGCCCTCACCATCACAAAAGACAGCAATGTAGAACTAGGTGAAGAAAGAGGATCCAAATAGGAGCTGAGTGACTAAATACTGAGGGTCCAATTCAGTCAAAGTACAAGGTAGAATGATCATTGTATATTAATTATAGTTTGGTGTGTCAATATTTATACTTAAGGGTAACAGAAAGATCCATTGGAGGTCATGAGATGAAAAATGGAAATAAAATCTTGTGGATTTTCAAATATATAACCTTTTCTTAATTTTTTTCCCTGAATTTCCAGAAACATGGGATTGTGGACATTGTGGATTGCATTGCAAATCTGTGGATTCGGTGGAATGATACAGTTGCAATGGTGGTCAGAATGTAGGACATGGCTAGAGATGCATTTCACCCTAACACAATAGCATGCTACTTTAAGAATCATCTTTTAAGCATTATCATAAAATGCTTAGTAATAAAAAGGTATAGACTGTATTACAAGCTACGGCTCCATTCTCATCACCTGGTTTAAGATACATTTCAACTTACCTCCCATGAGGCAATTCCTCCTCAGTATGTGATGCTTTTCCTTTCCATTCATGTAACTTTTTACTACCCATGTCCTCATAAAGAGCATATTTTATTTTGCATGCCTTAAATTATAAACAAGTTTCATAAGTATTCTTCTGAGGTGTTCTTTTTTCCAGTGTAATTAATATACAGTATTATGTTAGTTTTAGGTGTATAGTATATGATTCAATAACTCATTACTCAGTGCTCATCAGAAGTGTAATCTTAATCTTTCCCAACTATTTCACACACACACCATCCAACTCCCCTCTGACTATCAGTTTGTTCCTATAGTTAAGAGTCTGGTTTTTGTTTGTCTCTTTTTTAAATTTGTGATTGGTTGTGTTTTTTAAATTCCATATATGAGTAAATAATGTGGTATTTGTCTTTCTCTGACTAACTTATTTTGCTTAGTTAGTAAAGCAAAATGCTGGATCCATCCATGTTGCTGCAAATGGCAAGATTTAATTCCATTCTTTTTTTTTATGTCTGAGCAATATACATATATATATACACACATATATATTCATTATATTTTTGTTATTTTTAGCCATTAGAACATAACTAATTGGGTTCAGTGTGGAAGAAAAAAATGATACATATCAGGATATTTGTTCAGCTATCAACTAGCAATGAAAACTTGTCTAACTTGGTCAACTTGTTAGGCCTTGGTTTCTTCATGTGCATAATGCAAAATTAGTAACTTTATTTTTCCATATTTTTATGATCTTTTCTAGAAGCAGTCTAGAATCCATCTGTATAAGAAATGCCAACTTTTAAAGGTCTTTGGTCATTCAATCGGTGGCTAGTGACTCACAATATTTAAAAGAGAGTACAATTTTAATTCTGAATTAGCCAGATGAACAATTACTAACCTTTACTTTTGCTTGCTATAAAGCTTCCTTCAGAATTCTTCTGATAGAATAGAGAGCTTTCATTACCCCTCAAATCTACTAATTAAATTCCTTGCACATTTCAGTGCTTAGGAAATAGATGGGCACATGAAAGTCAACTGATCAATATGATTTTCTGTTTATAATTAGTTAGAAAATCTTTTTGGCTTCTATCCCTGTTAGAAACCATAAATTTTAATTATTTCTATTTCTTAATTTTAAAGCTATATTCAAACCAACAATTTAAATTTGTCCAGTTTATTACTTCTTAAAAAGTAGATTAAATGAAGTGGGAGAAGAAGGGGAAAAATAGTTGGGGAGAGGGAGGGAGGCAAACCATGAGAGATTCTTGAATACTGAGAACAAACTGAGGACTGAGGAGGGGTGGGGGAGACAGAAGTGTGATGGGCGTGGAGGAGGGCACTTGTTGGGATGAGCACTGGGTGTTATATGTAAACCAACTTGACAATAAACTATTTAAGGAAAAAAATAAAATAAAATATGAAAAAAAGTAGATTAAACATAAGCCGCTGTTTATAGAAGGAAGTTCTTATTGTCTCATAGCCATTATTTAAAACATAAACTCTCATTGTACAGTTGATGTAGGTATGGTAGAAAATCAAGCTGACAATGCTTTGGCCCTGGAGATATTTTCCAGACATAACTTGTAAATACATTGCTGTTATGCTTAGCTGTCAAACACATTTCTTCAAAAGTGGAGGGCAGGAAAGAAATTCTGATCCATTGAGAAGTGCTATTTCATCTTCATTTCTTTTACACTTTGAGCTATTCTTGCTTCAAGCTTCCCTCACTGCACACCAGCACTCACTGGAGAAAAAGAATGCAATTTCCTGATATATCCTACTCCAAGTAATAAACTTAGTATCTAGTCTTGTCTGCATCTTCAAAGCACTTGGTAAACATTAAATAATTAATCCCCACAACACATTTGGGAAGTAAGAATACGTTATTATCACCGTAACGAAACCGGAGCCTCCCTGAAATTAAATGAGTGGCTGGAGGCTACGTATCAAGTTATTATCAGAGCTGGAATGAGGCCCTGCATCCCATTCTCATTTCAAGACCTCGCCAGGTACTCTCCTGTCCTAATAAGAACCCAAGTCCACCTTCTACCTAGTTTCCACTGGATCAACAGAGTGTTGCAAATATAATTTGTGTACTTAATAATTTTGGACATGGCAAATTCAAGTTCTATAACTGGTAATGCTATGAAATAGATTTTTTTCAGCTTGTTCTGATCATGACTGAAGGATTTCACCTTTAGACAAGAAAGCAGATGATGGCTGTCCAGGAAGGAAACAATGCTATCTTCAACAAATGTGTTAGCAGATCTGAGTTTTAAAATTTTGTTCTTAAAATAGAACATAGCATATTTTTGCCATAATAGGTAGAATGGACTTTGGCAAGACCAACGAATGTATATACTAAGGAAATACTTGGTAAAGTTTAAAAATGAAAGAAGTATCTTCATTAGCATT
This sequence comes from Crocuta crocuta, assembly GCF_008692635.1. NCBI lineage: Eukaryota > Metazoa > Chordata > Mammalia > Carnivora > Hyaenidae > Crocuta > Crocuta crocuta. The sequence continues at coordinate 8,032,581 of NW_027529174.1, read as the reverse complement.
TGTTGAACACTGAGTCCTTGCTAAGAACTGTATGTGGCAAAATATTAATCATAGTTGAAACCTCATGGGCTCGGGCAATAGTCCTATTAATATTCGCTTGTAAGTAGCTGCAGTTGTACTTGTTAATAAAATCCCCAAATGAAGTGCAGGTCATTCCTCCCGCAATCTCTACACTTAGTATCTCAGAATGTGTGCGTTCCTTAGCTCCCAAGGCAAGGAGTGCTACAAGATGGAGCCGTGCCCTGACACTTATCACAGAATTAGCAGAATTTCGCCCTCATCATGTCCAGCTGATAAACATCCTTTGGTGAGCTGAACTCATGTTGCTGGTCTGCTAATTGGCCAGTTAGATTCGTTTGGTGTTGCTGAGCCTCTAAACAAATTAAGGTTAATTGGAATCAGAAATGGATCAGCAACCTCAGTACTCATTCTGTTTAGCAGTTCTCTTCAACTCATTACTTTTTTTCTTCTAGTTCCATGCACAATGAGCGTGCCACTGATTCTATCTGCCTCTATTGTGACTCTATCTTATTACAAAATGTTTCCAAAAGAATTATTTGGAGGACAAGCAGCAAGTCACAATCAACAGGATCAACAGGATCAACACATCGAAGATATACCTTGTGAATGTCATTTTAATGCAGCTTTACCAAATAGCCTCTGTCTAACCCCTCAGGACTTTTAATTTTGTTGAGGTCCTCTTTTGGAAGAATAAAACCTAGGGCTGAAAAGAATTCCAACATATCCAACTGGAGATATAGCTCCCAGTCAGAGATTATATTAAATCAATTTTATAGATTAAATGAAGGAATCTTGAGTGGGATAAGAGATTTCCCCAAATTTCTACGCTTAGGGAATTAATAGCTTGATTTTCTCCTTCATAAGTTAGTGACTCTCAACTGTGCCTCTGCGACTCTCATACTATTTTCAATAGCTAGTATTTATTGGACACTCGTTATGTTCCATGTGATGGTGAAGCGCTCTGCAGGCATTACATTAATGAATTCTTTTCTTTTAAGTTTTTAAATGTTTTATTTACTTCTTAGAGAGAGAGAGACACAGCGTGAGCAGGGGAGGGTCGGAGAGAGAGGGTGACAAAGAATCTGAAACAGGCTCCACGCTCTGAGCTGCCTGTCAGCACAGAGCCCGACGCAGGGCTCGAACCCACGAACCGTGAGATGATGACCTGAGCCGAAGTCAGACGCTTAACCGACTGAGCCACCCAGGCGCCCCTACATTAATGAATTCTTACAACAAGCTTTATTCCCATTTCACAAGGAGGAAACATCCTTCATGGAATTAACCTGATCACAAGGTCCGTACTATATATAGTCAATAACATTAATTCAATAGAGAGAATCTGCCAACTACTACTCTGAATTAAAATCACAACTTTGAGAGACACAACTCTATGCTTTAAGAAAATGGTATACGTCCCATTCAGACCTCAGCATTAACGCTGTCAGAATCCCACTAAATAGTATGTTTTGCTATCCCAGATTTATTCTTAAAAATAAGTAATTAAAATGTATACAAAGGTGAAGATTAAGTTATTAACTCCAAAAGTGAGAATTTCATAATTTATTGAGGTAATTATGACTCCGTTGCTCTTCTTGGCAGAAAAAAAGGCAATTATATACAGCAATAAACCTCTTAAACAATGTATCGGGGTTCCATATACATTCAAGACTCCTTTCTTTGACACCGTGATGTTCTGTTCCCATTGCTCTCCTCTTGGCATTTCTCTATATTTTTTACTAATACCTCCTCAGATTCCTCTCTTCAAACATCTCAGCCACCTGTTCTCAAGGGTATTTAGTTAGGAAGCAGAAATACAGAGGCACCAGCCTATGTATCTTTTCTGCCGCTAATCATTTCCTTTCCCACTACACCCTGCTGGATTAGTGAAACTCCAGAAGTAATGGAGTGATATTTGCTAGACAGAGCTCCAATGTTGTGGGTTTCTTATGTAATTATTTCTAATATCTTTCCAGCATGTAAAAATATATACTATACCAAGCCAGTTTATTTATTTATTCTCACATATATTCTATCATCTTCCTGGGCAAACAGTTCAAGTGTTAAGTATTCTTTGAAAAACATTTAAGCATAAGTTATAAAATTATTAGGGCAATTATAAGACCTTCAATTGATTGGTGCAAAACTTAAAATTTATAAACCTTCTGACTGCTTTAGGGCATGATTCTCAAACCTCATGTGCATAAGAATCAACTGGGACCGTTTTTAAAATTCTAGAAATTTCTGAACCCCACATCCAAGAGTTTTAATTAATCTGGTATATGTCTGACAGTGGCAATTTTTTGGATGCACTTAAGGGATTTATTTATAGAGAAGACCTTTAATTAGTTATTTGCTTTTAAAAATTAACAATTAATTAATCAATGGAATAAGTTAAGAAATCCAGATTTCCCTTACAATCTTAAAAGTCACTTTATGGAAGTATAATTGACATATAATAGATTGCATTATTTTAATTATATTTTTGATAAGTTTTAACATCTGTATTTAACCCTGATACTATCACCACGATCAAGATGATCATTCTCATCATCCCGAAAAATGTCCTCTTTCATTCCCATTTGTGACACTCCTTTTCTCCCTCTTTACTCCTCTCCTCCCGTTCACGGAAAATCACTGGTTTGCTTTCAGTCCTAGGTATTAGCTATATTTCTCAAATTTTATATGAATGGAGTCATATAGAATATATTACTGTTCTTTTATTTTTAAGAGGGAAAGGTGTCTGGCTTTCATTCAGAATAATTTTGGGACACATGCATGTTATATATACAGTATTATTTTATTTCTTCTTTTTTCAAGTTTATTTAAAGAGAGAGCATGAACAGGACAGGAGCAGAGAGAGAGGGATGGAGAGAAACCCAAGCAGTCTTCTTGCTGTCAGTGCAGAGCCCAAAGCGGGGCTTGAACTCACAGAACTGTGAGATCATGACCTGGACCGAAGTCATACATTCAACAGGATGAGGAGGCACCAGTTTCTTTTTATGTCTGAGTAATATTACATTGTGTGAATATATCAAAATTGGTTTATGCATTTGCCTGTTGATGGACTTTCAGATTATTTCCAGATTTTGGGTATTACAAACAAAGCTGAAATAAGCATTTGTGTACAAGTCTTTGCATATGCTTTCATTTCATTTGTGTAAATACCAAAAGGTTTAACAGCAGTGTCATGTGGTAAGTACGTGTTTAATTTTTTGTTAAACTACCAAATTGTTTTTCAAACTGATTACATTCTTTCATATTACCACTAGTGGTATATGAGGGATCCAGTGGCATCACATCCTTACCAACACTGCTGGTCAATATATAATTCTTTTTTAATTTAATTTTTAATTTTTAAATATAATTTATTGTCAAATTTGCTAACATACAGTGTGTAAAGTGTGCTCTTGGGTTTTGGGGTAGATTCCCATGGTTCATCACTTACATATGACACCCAGTGCTCATCCAACAAGTGTCCTCCTCCATGCCCGTCACCCATTTTCACCTCTTCCCCATCCCCTTCAATCCTCAGTTTGTTCTCAGTATTTAGGAGTCTCTTATGGTTACCTCCCTCCCTCTCTGCTTATAACTATTTTTCCTCTTCCATTACGCCATGGTCTTCTGTTAAGTTTCTCAAGAACCACATATGAATGAAAACATATCTTTCTCTNCATATGACACCCAGTGCTCATCCAACAAGTGTCCTCCTCCATGCCCGTCACCCATTTTCACCTCTTCCCCATCCCCTTCAATCCTCAGTTTGTTCTCAGTATTTAGGAGTCTCTTATGGTTACCTCCCTCCCTCTCTGCTTATAACTATTTTTCCTCTTCCATTACCCCATGGTCTTCTGTTAAGTTTCTCAAGAACCACATATGAATGAAAACATCTTTCTCTGACTGACTTATTTCACTTAGCATAATACCTTCCACTTCCATCCACGTCACCCCACATGGCAGGATTTCATTCTTTCTCATTGCCAAGTAGTAGTCCACTGTATATATAAACCACATCTAATTTATCCATCTATCAGTTGATGGACATTTAGGCTCTTTCCATAATTTAGCTATTGTTGAAAGTGCTGCTATAAACATTGGGGTACATGTGACCCTATGAATCAGCACTCCTGTATCCTTTGGGTAAATTCCTAGTGGTGCTACTGCTGGGTCATAGGGTAGTTCTATTTTTAATATTTTAAATGTTAGACTGACTCTCATTCCTGGAGGTACATAGGAGCTCCTCGTTGTGGGTTCAGTTTGCATTTCCCTATGACTAATGATGCCGCGGATGCTTTCATGCACTTATTTGCCCATCTGTAGCTCATCTTTAGTGAATTATCAGTTCAAATCTGCTGTGCATTTATAAATTAGGTTATTGACTGTAGATTTCTCAGACATGTTCTTTATCAAAGTGAAAAGACTCTCTTCAATTTTAATTTCTGAGGTTTTTATCAGGAATCAATTTTAATTCTTGTGAATTGTTTTTCTAATAATGTATCTATGTCATCCTGGACCAGTCTTGATTGAGTTTTCTTCTGATTATGGTTAGTATTTTCCTGCTTGTTTGCAGGTGTGATGATTTTAATTAGATCCAAGGAACTGTGAATTCTATGCTTAGAATTCCAAGACAATTCCTGAGCTTTGTAATAGGAAGCCACTAGGAAACAATACAATTACTTGGATACAATCCAATCCTTTCAGGTCTGCTTGAAGGTTTGTTTGGCAGGACCAGGGTATAGTCTAGGGTTAATTTCCCCCCACTGAAGATGCAAGAACCTTTTCAGTAATTTATCCCTGCCCTGTGAATTGTGAGGTTTCCCACTCTGGCTGTTGGGAACAGCTTTGTTCTGGACCCTGTGTGAACTCCAAGTATTTTTCCTCTAATCCTTTTGGATGGCTCTTTTTCAGCCTAGAATAGCTTCCTCACACATGTGTGCTCATCAGAACTCAGCTGAAAACTCCAGGGAGTTCCTCCGCAGCACTCTGGTTGTTTTTCTAGGCGGCCATCTTCTCTCTGGTATTCTGGTCCGCAAAACGTAGCTGCTTTGGCCTCCCTGGGCTCCCATTTGTGCCTCCTTAAACTGGGGGGATGGCAGAGATGTGCTTTCTGTCCTGCAGCCTGGAAACTTCTTTCTGGAAGTAACTTGGAACACTCAAAGGGCTCACCTTTGCTTCCCATCTCTCAGTGGTCACTGTCCATTGCCTTGTGCCCAATTTCTTAAGAACTGCTGTTTCATACGGTTTGACTGTTTTTCCAGTTGTTTCCAGTGGGAAAGTTATTTTTGGTCCCTACTACCTTAAGTTACCCACTGAACTTTTTAAGTTAATTCACATTCTTACTCTCTAAGTATAAATCCAGTAATTATTTAACAACCACTTTAAAGGTAGCTTTTGATTAATCTTTTGCCCAATTTATAATTATATTTAACTTCCCCCAAATATTTAATCTGCATTTATCATTTGCAATATTCCATTTTTTATGTGAAATTTAACCATCTCATTGAGGGCCTTCTGAATAGAGATGTAAAAGCATATTGGTGTGCAGGGATTTCCAAATCTATCTCCTCAGAACTTGGGATGTGTGGGTGGGACCTTTCATGCCTGGAGCTCCTGTGTCTTTAGGTGCATAAAATGAAAAGGAGTGGCTAAAACTCTTCTAACAAACAACAGTCTCACAAATTCTTATTTCTTTTACTTAAGAATTTTACACTGAGCAAGTTATACTTCTAAATATAATAAATACTCAAGTTTTTTTTAATATTTTTATTTATTTCTAGGAGAGAGAGACAGCGTGAGCAGGGGAGGGTCAGAGAGAGAGGGAGTCACAGACTGAAACAGGCTCCAGGCTCTGAGCTGGCAGTCAGCACAGAGCCCGATGCGGGGCTCGAACCCACGAACCGCGAGATCATGACCTAAGCGAAAGTCGGACGCTTAACCGACTAAGCCACCCAGGCGCCCCTAAATACTCAAGTTTTTAAATCTGCCGTTTTCAAACAGCAGAATAATATTCTTATTTTCAAAGTAAAATTTCAATCTAAACTTAATTCTTTAAATATTTTAAGTTGAAATTATAGGTTAGATACTGTAATATAATACAATTAAGGAAATAAGCAGTAAATGAGTGCCTTAATTTACCAAAACACACATTTTTTAAAATAACATAAAACTACTAATACTGCATAGTTGATTTGCTTCATCATATAGAGTAAATCTTTTATCTTTGATGAAAGATATTTACCCAGTAAAGAAACTGTTATACTTCCTAAAGCAAACTGGGATTTACATGTGTGAAAATGAAGTTGTATACTGACCAAAGAAAGGTTTAGCCTGAACCTTAGGGAAGCAGGTTTCCTTTCCTCCTCTACCCTCCCTTCCTCTTTCCCTTCCCTTTGTTTTCATTTTTTCTCCCAGGAGGATATTGAAAAATGCTGAAGCCTATATGCTAACTAAACAGACTCCATATTTGTGAGGGTATTTGGTCTTAACACTCCTCATTCCCTATATTCAAGTTTTGCATCAGTCTGACTCGTCCATCTGACTTAAATCTTTCATGTATTCATTGAGGCTTTAACTAATTCTTTTCTGATTTTTCAGTTCATTGGCTCTCTAAGAGATTGTACTGTCTTTTATCTCTCAAGATACTACAATAACATTCCCTTGAATGGTTCTTGCAATGCCTCTGAATTTTACCATTTGAACTGTGCAGATGGAATTCCACATTCTTTTTTCTGGTCTCACATCCCCCACAGACTTTATGTATATTTTAAATTAGTTTCTGTTGGATTTTGAGTGACATCTAGCTTTGTCTGACTCCAAGGCACTACACTAAAATCATATAAGCAACACTGCCTAAAAAACTACACTTTATTTTTAAATGTTTATTTATCTTTGAAAGAGAGAGAGAGAGAGCAGGGAAGGAGCAGAAAGAGAGGGAGACACAGAATCTGAAGGAGGCTCCAGTCTCTGAGCTGTCAGCACAGAACCCAACTTGAGGCTCAAACTCACGAGCTGTGAGGTCATGACCTGAGCAGAAGTCAGACACTTAACCGATTGAGCCACCCCAAAACTACACATTTTAAAGAGTATTAACCTTTATTCTCAGTTGGGTTTTCCTAATGTCTCATGACTCTGCCTTAGGTTGTACATATGCACTAAGCCCTAAAAAATACAGCTGGTTCCATGCTGCAATAATAAAAATGGCTACTTTTATGTATTTAATACATACACTTTATATCAAATTATCTTTACAAAATTTTGTATAAACCATTTTCAGCTATAATCCATATTGTACAATCAGATTAAACAATATTTACAAAACACAAATAACCTCACTTTTAGTTATGGAAGAAGATCGATAGCAATAAGAAGAGTGAATATTGCATTCCATGATCAACTTCTCCTCTGAATTACACTAAGTGCAAGCAGTCAGAATTCATGAACCGTATGGTCAGGATCATAGAAAAATACAACAGTATATTTGTTAATATGCTCTAGAATTTATTTATAATGCCTTTGCCTAAACCAAGCCCAGAATTTTAGTAGTATCACTCAAGCATGACTGGATTGGGGTCCATGATAAATAAAGCAGTCTGTATGTTGACTTTCCTAGATCAAGTTGATTTCTTAGATCGATTTCTTAAATCTAATCAATTCCTAAAGGTGATTCTGCAACATTTTTAATCGTGTCTTTATCTATTAGAAAGTTAAGGTAATTAATAATGAATATATCCACTAAAAATAAATAATGAACTAGATTATCTCCTGCTAATGAGCTCCCAGCAAGTGTTGAACTTCATGCAGAAACACCTACAAAATCACCTAAAAAAAAAAAAAAAGACAATGTATGACACTTTGATAATTACTGATAATTACTCAAGGAAATGGCCTGCAAATATTTCCAAGAATTAAAAAAAAAATAGTTTGACTGTTTTAGGCATTCTAAGACTTTTTAGTCAATGTGTACATTAAGTGTCTCCTCATTCATGAATTTAACAAGAAAGATATTACTGAAGGGAATAGGGTTTTTTTTTGGGGGGGAAGGTAGAATTTTGTTGTTGTTGTTTAAATGTTTTATTTATTTCTGAGAGAGACACACACACAGCATGAGCAGGGAAGGGTCAGAAAGAGAGGGAGACACAGAATCCGAAACAGGCTCCAGGCTCTGAGCTGGCTGTCAGCACAGAGCCCAACGCAGGGCTCGAACCCACGAACCGTGAGATCATGACCTGAGCTGAAGTCGGTAGCTTAACCGACTGAGCCACCCAGGGGGCCATTGTTGTTGTTGTTTTAACTGATATTCTTTCCTTACCTTGTCATAGAACTAAAGCAGGAAAAAGAAAAAAAAAAAGATAGATGAATCTTCTCCATCATCTGTTTACCCAGAAAAAAGCAAGACAGTGCCACTTGACATCAAATGAACACCCAAAGAACTCTGTAGCTGTACTTTTTAATAAAATCACAGATATTAGAAGCTATTCATTTTAATAGTCAATACCTATTATGCTGCCAATCTTTGAAAATAACTTCTTGGGTGGTGACTGGAAAGTTTACTTATGGTTGGAAGTTAGAGTGCACCAAAGAGATATGTATGGATTCACTCCTTGAGTGAGTGTCTTTGGGTTTTGTTTTGTCTTTTATGTGTGAAAATACTGAATATTTTAACTTCATTCATGTACCCTAACAAGTTTTAATGAATTCTCTTCTATACAAAGTATTGTGCAATCTTGTGTGGTGTGAAAGTTTTAAAAAATCATTCTCTTGTCTCAGGACCATGTTATCTAGAAAGGAGAAATGGAAGAAATCTGGAAAGCTAAAAAATGAAAGATACCTGTGATTAAATTCCAAATGAGTGGAAGAATCATAATTCAGTTTTATTTCTCTTCCAGTGATTAGAACACAATGCATGGCTATACATTGCACAAACAAAATATAACCTAAACAGAGGTTATTCCCCAAAGTAATATTTTAATAGGTACACACTTCAGTCCTTTTTGGAATTTCCTTCTTTTAATGTTTATTTATTTTTGAGAGAGGGAGGGAGAGAGAGACGCAGAATCCAAAGCAGGCTCCAGGCTCTGAGCTGTCAGCACAGAGCTGAATGAAGGGCTTGAACCCAAGAACTGTGAGATCATAACCTAAGCTGAAGTTGGACATTTAGTCAAGTGAGCCACAAAGGTGCCTGTCTTTTTTATGTATTTAAGTTTATGTATTTATTTTGAAAGAATGAGAGAGAGAAAGAGAAAGAGCAGGGGAGGGGCAGAGAAAGAATTCCAAGCAGGCTCCACACTGTCAGCATAGAGTGCTATTCAGGGCTGGAACTCACAAACTGAGATGATGGATGATGACCTGAGCCAAAATCAATAGTCGGTCACTTCACTGACTGAGGTACACATGAACCCCAGAATTTATTTGTTTTCTCAAGGGGAAAGGGGGTTCTCCAGGAATACCATAAGAAATTAGTTTCATTATTCTATACTTACATTTTTAAGATGAAATTATTACTACTCCAGCTATTCAAAAGAATTTCTGAGAGTTAGGCAGACCCCCATGGCCTCAGGCAAATTACTTTAACTCTTTTAAGCCTGTTTTCTAAAAGTATTAAACATACTTAGCAAACTGGGGATTGATGAAGACTAAATATAACAGTATCCATTAAGTACTCAGTGCAGTGTTCACTGCACGGAGGAGGTGCGAGGTCAACATTAGTTGTATTGTTACCATTTTTAGTTTGCATTTTTCAAACAGCTTATGTATGTATTTAAATGCATTTCTGAAAAGGTGAGCTTCCTAGAGAAAATCTGTAAAATTTCTAGGGAAATCCTAAAAAGGAAATCTAAAAATGTGAGGATTGGCAGCATTGTCATAACAAGTTTGTTGCATTTCTGAGGCACCTGCTTCCAAGAAGGAGAATGGTTTTGTATTTGATGCTTCCCAAAACATCTGAGGGAATAGTAAGCGAAAGTGATTATTTAAATGATCTTGTCATCGTGCCTGAAAGCATTGGCAGGTTAGCTTGACGTTTCTGTTAAGTGAACTGGAGAGTCAGTAAAATAGCCATCTAGTCCATGGCCAAGTCATCACCTACTGTGCAAATCGTTTCCAATCGCTAGTTCTGAACTGGAAGTCTCTCTGGAACCCCAGACGCCTAGGAACACTTCACTGTCATATATTTCCACATGGTTATCATACAGGTATCTTCAACTCTGCTTCTCCATTTCTGACCTAATCTTCCACATCCTGCCTATAAATCTACTCTTTCATATCTGCATGCTAGACACAGCCATTCACCTAGTGTTCCATTTCAGAAACTCTAGAGTCACCTCAGATTTTTCTTACTGTCCCATATCCTATTTGTCATCAAGTCACACCCATTCTACTTATTTCTTCATTCAAGAGATGGCATTTGAGCATCAGCATTGTTCCAGATTCTTCTTCATTCATACCTGCAGGACTTTGACCAAAATTAACCAAATCTACTGCATAGCATCCTCACTAGTATCCCTTCTTCTCTTCTCTCTTATCCAATATGTGCACCACACTGCCTCCTTGATGACACAAATGCCATGTGCCCTCATGTCCTTCTTCACAGATGTCATACAGGCTCAGCTTTCAAAATTCAGCTTATGTCATTTCTTATGGACTACGCTATTAACAAAATTGCCATTTTAAATTTTTTTAACTTTTATTTATTTTTAAGAGACAGAGAGAGATGGAGCATGAATGGGGGAAGACATGAGAGAGAGTGAGACACAGAATCTGAAGCAAGCTCCAGGCTTCAAGCTGTCAGCACAGAGCCCAATGAGGGGCTTGAACCCACAAAGTGTGAGATCATGACCTGAGTCGAAGTCAGATGGTTAACTGACTGAGCCCCCCAGGAGCCCCAATAAAACTGTCATCTTGAAATGATGTATATGTGTAGGAATAAGTTTCATTTAAATATCTATACTCTCTTGTCTAGACCTACTAGAATCAAACTGGTATATCTATTAGAGCTATGACTCTGACTGCAAGGAAAATTTTTTTTTAACTTTTTAAAAATATTTATTTCTGAGAGACAGAGTGCAAGTGGGGGAGAAGCAGAGAGAGAGGGAGACAGAATCTGAAGCAGGCTCCAGGCTCTGAGCTGTCAGCACAGAGCCCAACGCGGGGCTAGAACTCACAAACCATGAGATCATGACCTGAGCCAAAGTTGGACGTTTAACTGGCTGAGACACCCAGGTGCCCCAGGAAAATTTCCGAATCCAAAAAAAGTGAGTTTATGTATGGTTTTGCTTAGACACTATGGGAAGTAAATTGAATCACAGAGGGGCCTAACATACAAATCACACACATTCTTTAGGGCTAAGTTTTTTTAGCCATCATTTTTAACAAGACTAGGAAATAGATATGACCAAAATGCCTTCAGTCTACATCAGGGTTTCTCAATTTCAACACTATTGACCTGCTGGGCCCAATAATTCTTTGTTTGATGCAGAGAGTGGGGCGGGCTTTCCTGTGCATGGCTGGAGATTTAGCAGCCATCCTGGCCTATAACCAGTGAAAGCGGTAGCACTTGCCTCCTTAGTTGCGAATAGCCAAAAAAGTCTTCAGATATTGCCAAATGTGCCGTGGAGGCAAAATGACCCCCAGCGGAGATTCACTGGGCTAGAGAGTCCCAACTTCTCCAGGCTTCCAGGATCACCCTCTTCTTGAGTATCTGAATATTTATTCTCAATTCCCACCCAGTTAAATGCAGGGCTTACTTCACAGTGGGGTTTTCAGTCCCTCCTGATTCCATGCATGCAGCAACCTGGGCCGCCACTATTCCTGGCTTCCAGGATCACCCTAGCTCCTATGCTTGTCAACATGAACTATCTTCTATTCTTCCCAAAGTACCACTACCACTGAACCTAAGGTTAATGTGTTTGACAAATTTTATAGAACATTGATATACGTAAGAGAATAATCACATCAAAAGGCAAGAGACAATTTTTTTCATTTATTTTTTTAATTTACATCCAAATTAGTTAGCATATAGTGCAACAATGATTTCAGGAGTAGATTGCTTAATGTCCCTTACCCATTTAGCCCCTCCCCCCTCCCACAGCCCCTCCAGTAACCCTCTGTTTGTTCTCCATATTTAAGAGTCTCTTATGTTTTGTCCCCTCCCTGTTTTTATATTGTTTTTGCTTCCCTTCCCTTATGTTCATCTGTTCTGTGTCTTAAAGTCCTCATATGAGTGAAGTCATATGATATTTGAGGCAAGAGACAATTTTACAATCAATATCAATCATCACTGTGTCTGAAATTATGAACTATTCCCTCCTTTAGGGATTTCTCCATGTACCGTTCTCTGTACTTTCTCTAGAATTCTGTCCCTGATCAGTGTCCCACTCTGAAGCTCTCCTTCCATCTCTCTCTCTCCATTACTCTTTCATCATCTTCATTCCCTTTACTTCTTTTCATGATCTCAGAAATGTCATATTGCAATGGAGACCAAGTATGACTCATTGCTTTCTCGCATTCCCCCATTTTAGCCATATTCAACCAGAAAAGGTCCACCTTGACCTGTCAGAGTGCTTTTCTCTCTTTTTTTTTTAAATTTATTTTTGAGACAGAGAGAGAGAGAGAGAGAGCGCGCGCGAGCATGAGCAGGGGAGGGTCAGAGAGAGGGAGACACAGAATCCAAAGACAGGCCCCAGGCTCTGAGCTAGCTGTCAGCACAGAGCCTGACGTGGGGCTCAAACCCAAGAACCGTGAGATCATGACCTGAGCTGAAGTCGGATGCTTAACCAACTGAGCCACCCAGGCGCCCCCAGAGTGCTTTTCTAAGGATTAGAGCTAATTGAACAGAATATGCATTATTCCCCAGGCCAAAAGATTTAGGTAGCACCACTCCCTACAGAATGCTTTGTGCCAAATCTTCACCTTACTCTTTTTACCTTCCAGGTCTCCTTTTTTTTTTTTTTTTTTTATGTCCCTTAGAGAATATTGCTCCATAGTTTCCAATGGAGTCATGCATATTGCAGATCCGCATATATGNGCTCTGAGCTAGCTGTCAGCACAGAGCCCGACACGGGGCTCGAACCCATGAACTGTGAGATCATGACCTGAGCCGAAGTCGGACGCTCGGCCGACTGAGCCACCCAGGCGCCCCCAGGTCTCCTTTTAAATATGGCTTCCAGAGAAGCTTCCCTGACTCCCTGATGACAACAAAGTCTGTTTCTTAGCAGCCAGTTCTTTTTCTCCATTGTTCAAAATCTCTATGTTTGTGTTTAACTCTTTATGCATGTGTTTTTTGTTCACCTCTAAGTTCTCTAGGAGTAGACACACATCTAGTATTTTCGACCATGTCCGATGTCCATGCTTAATGAATGTGTTATTTTTCTAACCTAAAAAAAAAAAAAAATGAGGGGTGCCTGGGTGGCTCAGTCAGTTGAGTGTCCAACTCTTCATTTAAGCTCAGGTCATGAACCCAGCGTCATGGGACTGAGTCTCACGTCAGGCTCTGCACTGAGCATGGAGCTTGCTTAAGCTTCACTCTTACTCTCTCTGTCTCTTTCTCTGCTTCTCTCTCACTCACACACTCTCTCTTTCTCTCTTTCTAAAATAATGTTTAAAATTGAATAAGTGATTGCTACAGTCAATTGAATGGGAAATAATAACATAAAGTGTAAACTGTATTCAAAGTTTAGATACAGCCATAAGTGACAGAATTAGTGGGTTCAGGACCTGAATTAAATGAAGATATTTCTAAAGTGGCCTAGAGCAGAGAAGATGAAACAACCATGTGAAAGAATTGCAATAGTAGTACAAAGAATGTAATGATGTGTTCTTTTCCTTTGTAAGAAGGTGCTAGGTGGGGAGATCCTTTTCAGCACCAGTGAGCTATATAAGGGAGATTTCTATAACTATTTATTTAAAGAAGCAACGATATAAGGGAATGGAAGCAAAAATAATATAAAAACAAGGAGGGAGACAAAACATTAAATATGGAGAGCAAACAGAGGGTTGCTGGAGGGGTTGTGGGAGGGGGATGGGCTAAATGAGTAAAGGACATTAAGGAATCTACTCCTGAAATCATTGTTGCACTATATGCTAACTAACTTGGATGCAAATTTAAAAATAAATAAATAAATAAACAAACAAATAAATAAAAGGGAGAAATGTAAGTTTAAAAAAAAGCAATGATAATTCTTCAAGAAACATAAACAGTCAAAAATGTAAACAACTGTATATCATAGGCTCTCTCTGAAATCAGCATTTTAAATCTCATACAATGTGAATGCATATCAAAGGAGAAAAGAAAGGGAAGGGGCAGCCTCTGGACTTACCCGGCAGGGGAATTAGACTAGACAGAAGCCTCAGACTCCCCCAGGGCCAGAAGGGATGACAGATAAATATGCAAAACGGATTCTGTTCAAACACCCAGTCAACAGTCCCTCTCTCCACTGAGTACACTTCCTGAGAGTTCTGCCAACATAAATAGATCAAAGCTAAATTCATTCCGAAAGAACCATTCAGTTTCAACACCAAAAATAATGTCTTCTCTAAAGATAAATTTTCCTTCAGGAGTCCCCACATAGATACACAACANCACACACACTTGATATCCGTACACAGCATACACAGACACACACATTAACACTGCAGTTGGGAAATGGTGCCATCTCAAATTAGCTTAGAAATATATGCTTCTAAAACTACAAGGTATTTTGAGGATTTTGTGGGATTTTAATTGTTTTATACAACCCCCCATTGTTCTAAAAATGAGGAGAAATTCGGCTCAAAAACTCGGAATCACATGCCCAGGCTTACTCACCACGACAAGGGCATGCTAACCAGAATTAGAACCCAAACTTCTAGTCCCTGTGCATTGTCTTCCAACCCTGGCCCCATTTCACACAAGGCTTACAGAGAAACACATGGTTGGTATTGAATTCACTGACTGCTTTTCTCGGTACTTTTGCTGCTACTACCCGACAGCGAGTGCCATATTAGAGATTAGGATACCAGACCTAAAAGAAGGATCTATTACTTGCTTGTGAGCACACAGCTATTTATGGAGGCAGGGCTAGAGTATAAGCACAGGTCTCGAATAAAAAGCCACATTGTTCCCAATATTAAATTATAAGGGATAAAATAAGTAAAATGTTAAGGACTATGTCTAAAAAAAAAAATCCCATTTCCTGTTCAAGATATTATCCTGCTTTTTTCTTAAAATTGTCCTGAAATAACAAGAAAAGCATCAAATTAAATCCATAGCAGTGCGGGAAGTGAGAAAGTGTGTTACCATGCAACACGGGGCTCAGTGGATGGACCTGACGAAAGTGGAAGCCGGAAGGCCCGAGGCATCTGTAAACCCAAGCGTGGAAAGAGGCTCCCCGGCTGAGTCTGGAATAATTCTGGAATAGTGCTAAGAGCTGGGGGCTATGGGAGAAAGA
Source organism: Crocuta crocuta (assembly GCF_008692635.1). Taxonomy (NCBI): domain Eukaryota; kingdom Metazoa; phylum Chordata; class Mammalia; order Carnivora; family Hyaenidae; genus Crocuta; species Crocuta crocuta. Next base: position 8,017,141 of record NW_027529174.1, on the reverse strand, counting down.
GAAAGTTTGGGACAGAACGCCAGCTAATTAGCTCCAGGATAACAAAGTTCTGAAGAAAAATGCTCATTAGAACTTAGAAATGTGCATCTAGTTAAACTACCTTTTAAGGTAATGGCACCGGCTCCAGAGACATTTTCGGACATTCAAGAATTCAAAAAGCTTATTATCCACAAACTTCTCCCGAAAGGATTCCACACATGCATATTCCAGCAAAATTTTTTTAAAAGATTAACACAGAATTGTTGAAAGAAAGGGAGTAGACACAAATGGACTACAAAAATAAAAATAGCATAGAGAGAAATGGCAACATGAATAATAGACTTACAATTCAAGGCAAAAAGAAAAAGTAACTGGAAGCAGATACTGAGTTCTTACCACGGGCATTGTTTCAGGGACTGTGCATTCTTATTATAATGAAGTCAGATTAACCAGCAGTGTAAGTATAATTACCCATTATAAAGATAAAGAAACTGAGGCAAATATAGCTAAATAATTTGTTCAAGATCACACAGTTAATATGTTTTGAAATTGGGCTTTGAAGTCAAGCTGTGGGACCCCAGAATCCATTCTTTTAACCATTAAATCAAGAATGTATACAGAACCATTATTCTTAATAGTCAAAAATGGGGAACAAAATTTCAACTATCCGTCTACATCTGTAGAAAGTAGACAGTTATCAAAGAAAATATTCATTTAATTGAATCACACATATTAAATGACTAATATATATCTGTATATCACATTACATACATTATGTTGACTGAAAGATACTAAAAACAAAAGAATGTATGATTTCCTTTCCATAAATTTCTAAAACAGACACAATTAGTTTATGGTGACAAAGTGTTGATAGTTTGTGATTGTCTTTGTGGGGGTTAATGACCACAAAAGGACCCTGAGGATTGCTTCTGGGCTAATGTTAATGTTCTATATTTTGAGTCAGGTGGTCCTTACATTGACATACTGGCTACTTAGTAAAAATTCACTGAATGCTGTATTTAAGACTTTTACACTTAAGTATATGTAAAAGCCTCCAGAAAAAGAGATTGTACTTTGTATGCTATATAGTGTAATATGTACATGTAGCTACTATATATGAATATGTATTCTATGAGCTTTTTATACATTTGTCATTCCTTGTGACGATCAATGTTAATAAATACACTAATATAATATCAAAATGTGTCGTATCTTTAATTTATTTATCTTATTAAAATTTGAATCACTTTTAATTCTAAAGTACATTGTAACTTTTGATATAAAAAATTAAATAGAAATATATAACTCATAGCAAGTTACCAAATTAGCCATATTTTGTATGGTTTCCCTCTGAGATATATATTAGTCTAAAAATTTCTAAGAAATAAAGTAATCCCAATGAAATGCTTTCGAGACTATGTAATTTCACATTTTCCCTTTCCGTGTGAGTCATTTAAGATGGGAATAGCGTCATGACTCAAATTATTAGCTAGTAGTGGAATGTCAGCTTTTATAAACTGACAATTAAGACTTCTGTGTAAAGACTACAGAACATTCCTAGACCAGAATTTTCAGGTGGAAACCATGAATTAGAATAAAGTAATATATTTTTGGGTAAATTAATTGAGACATTTTCTTTTCTTCCTGTACTTAGAAAAGTCCTATTCATCCTTCGAGACACCGTTTAAATGATATCCTTTAAGCATCGGTCCTACACACTGACACTCCTTTCTGTCCTACTTTAGACAGAATCAATCAATGTCACTCCTGTATTGGATAATGTCTAAGTTTGTACCTTTATTTTAAGGAATTGTTGTTAATTGTATATATTCATCTCTCCTTCCTGAAAATATATTCACTGGAAGATATTTGCCAACATAGGCAAATGTTTTGGATTCAGAAAGGTCTACCTTACCTTCCAGGACCCTCTCTTACTTCCTCAGATAATAATTTGCTTAATGATCCACAATTACTAAAAATAGTTAACACAAATATCTTGAGAGTTGAGTTTAACAAAATCTTTCGTAAAACAGATCTGGGCAAGAGAAAATGGTGGGGGAGGGGTGGGAACAAGAGTGAATGTAGCACCAGTGATCAATGGCAAGAAACTTGAACCAAGAAAACCCCTTAGAACAGGAGGCTGATGCTAGTAAAGCATTGAGGTAGGAAGGAAACAGTGTTTACAGAGTACCCGCTATATGTCAGGGACACCTCCTCATAAACCTCTATTTTACTCAGAAGGTAAAAGTGAAGCTGAGGTTCAGAAAAGACCAGAAACTTACCAGAGTTTGCCCAGGTACCTAGATATTAACAGATACCTCTAAACTTGTCTCTAAGCTCCATCTTTTCTTCTTCTTCCTTTTCATTGTTTGCCTTGTTTTGTTGACAAGTGATCTCTAGGATAAGAAAATAATTCACAGCTAGAACATAAATGTAAAATATATAATTAAGAAGACTGTTATTTGAATCCTTCATTTTGTGGGGGGTTTTCTTTTTTCCTTTTTGAATGTGTGAATTTTAAGCGACAGCCTTTTTAAAAATTTATCAATATAGTGACAAATTAGGATGAAACTGGGGACAGATTTAGCATATGAAGAATATATTTATTATTTACAGAGATCAAGTAGGGATAAGACATCTGCTCACCATACCACTTAAAAGTACTTCTCAGGAAACACAAAAAACAACCTGGTCATTTTTGCAATGTTACACACCTTCAGACATACTTGTGCTGTCCATACTTAACCCAACTGACAAGAACCAACTGCATTAAGGAACCATCGTCACTGATGACTTTGTAACTTAGACTCCGTGTTTTGTGGCACAAAGAAATTTGAAATCCATTGTCATAAAAACACATTTTAAAACTCCTACCTACAATTTAATTCTGTTTATTTTAAAGTAATCACTTTTAGGGGCGCTTGGGTGGCTTAGTCGGTTAAGCGTCTGACTTCGGCTCAGGTCATGGTCTCATGGTTCATGGGTTCGAGCCCCATGTCGGGCTCTGTGCTGACAGCTAGCTCAGAGCCTGGAGCCTGCTCCAGATTCTGTGTCTCCTTCTCTCTCTCTGCCCCTCCCCTGCTCACGCTGCCTCTCTCTCTCTCTCAGAAATAAATTTAAAAAACATTAAAAAAATTTTAAAGTAATCACCTTTAACATTTGGTAGTATATCTTCACTGCTAGTAAATCTTCTCAGGAAAGCTAACTTAAGCTTCGGAAGGAGAAAAACAAATCATTCAGAACCCCTTTTCATTTGTCTCAAGAGGTATGTTCATGATGTTGATTAGCTGGAAAACAAATGGAAGGCAATTCCAAGCAGTAAGTGTGGTCGTGGGTTGAATAATGGCCGCCTCTTGGAACTTCTGCCACCTTATTTTTGAAACAAGAAGAATAGTGTTGACAACAAACAATGGACTTGTGAAAATTAAATTAAGTCAGATAATTAATGTGAAATAGTGGCGATATTTCAGGTCTGAAGGAATTGCTCAATCAATTGTAGGTGGTGTTACAGTAGAAGTTTGATACAAGTTAAGGATGCATTCTACATAGAAAAGCATGGGAGGTCTGAGGAAAAGCCAAACTACTGCTTTTAAGACAATTCTAAGGGAATATAATCAGCTTAGTATATAGATGGTAAATGATTCATAACCCAGTACTGATAAATTAACACAAAAGATAATAATGGTTCAAATCCTTAACATGTTATAAGATGTAAAAATGTTATAGTCAATGTTTAAAGTACAACTTCTGTCAGCCTCTGTCCATTTTTAAATTTTGCTTAATTATATCTCATGTAGTATCTCTAGCATCTTGAACTATATTTGCTTTAATCCCAAGACATTAGGCTTGGAACCTCAAGAATCTCTGATTTAAATATTTTTCCTTCACCTACCTCCACAAACAATGCATTTCACATTATGTGTCTCATATACCTTCAGTCTGTTCTGTTCCCTCTCTTACCTGCCTAGTGCAGGCTTTCATTGCTATCACCTGGATTACAATCACATCTCCTGAGAATTTGCCATTTACCATCACCCAATTGTCTAACTTGTATCGTGGTGTCACATTAATCTTCAAACAGTACAACAACAATCATATCACTTCCTTGCTCAAAGACCTTCAATGCCTTCCAGTTTCCAAATAAATCAACTTCCAAGTTTTCACTATGGCAGTAAGGCTCTCCAAGGTGTACCTCCAATTTGTCTTTCTAGCCTTATCTTCAACCACTCTTACAGAAAACTGATAGATACTGACTCTACACTATGACTTTTTACAACAGCATCATGATCTGGTACTGTATTAGCATTTACAATTTATAAAACTATAAAATAATATTTACTAATGTTACTATTATTCATAGTTATATGTTAACTTTGTATTTTTATAATTAACATTAATTGCTATCATTCAGATTTAGATTTGCTAATGCCAAAGTCCTTGGGGTTTCCAATAAACTTGAATATCCAATTCTATTGAGTCATCACTCCCTGACAAGACATCTTAACCGTATTCTAGAACTTGGCTTCCAATCTTACTGTGGTGAATAAAACATCCCTCTGCCACATGTTGTCCTTTATATTTAAGGCCATATGATTTATTTACCAAGATTCTTAGGGTGCAAATAATAGATATTGGCACTGGCTAACCTAAGTGAAACAGAAGCTAATTGGAAGGACGTTGGGATCAATCTTAGAATTAATGCAAACACTGAGTCTCCAAGATCATAATGGCAACCACTAAGGCAGTTGCAAGGATCTTAGTGGCAAGTTCTACCATATGATGACTCAGTTTTAACCTCTTCTGTCTTTGTGTGTCTGTGTGTCACTTTTCAAAAACCTAAAAAGTAAATTCTAGTTGTCATAGATTGGGTCACAAGACTGAACCTTGGCGTATTTAGTTATATCCAGAGAACAGGAGTTTTAGCTTAGAAATGGCCAGTTTTGAGCCCATTAGTTGCCCAAATTTGTGTCTAATACATATGTTGGCTCTGCAAAGAGGTATTGCAGTCAACTTGATTTATCTGTTTGCATCTACTAATTATAAACTTTTAAAGGAATTTTATGTAGGAAAACCTGCAGGATCCTAACATACATTTTCTCACTCTGAATGTTATAAATACAGATTTTTTAATAGTAAGACTGAGTTCATCCCTACAAAGGCCAAATAAAAATAAATCACATTGAAATCACTGAAGAAAATTCAATTCATTCATTTATTCAGTCATTAAAAAATATGCATTGGGTGCCTATGATTTGTCTTGGAGAGATATATATGTATCTCCATCTCCATAAATGTAGCAAATACGAAACAGTAAGCTGGACTTCGCACCAGTCTAGATTGTTAAAAGGAAACTGGTTGTAGCTGATACTGGAATCCTTCAAACATTCTCCATTCTGTTGCATGCCTGTGTGTGTGTGTGTGTGTGTGTGTGTGTAAATTTGTTTTTTTTTTAATGTTTTATTTATTTCTTAGAGAGAGAGAGACAGACAGGGTCAGAGAGAGAGGGAGACACAGAATCTGAAACAGACACCAGGCTCTGAGCCGGCAGTCAGCACAGAGCCTGATGCAGGGCTCAAACCCACAAACCATGAGATCATGATCTGAGCCGAAGTCAGATGTTTAACCGACTGAGCCACCCAGGTGCCCCAAGTAAGTATGTGTGTAAATTTGAATTTGCAGTGGAACATATCTGTCAGACTATAGGATGGGAAGGATACAGTGAAGACAAATACTAGGTTAATGAGAGTGCAGGTCAGCAACATGAGAGAGGGTGGTTGGGATCACCTAACTAAATAAGCAGTTCAGAAAGATGTAAATTTCTGGGGACCCTCTGGAGACTCCAGTGATTATTAGCACTCACCATCAGTAGCATGACAATAATCACTTAAGACAAAAGAACAAGCAAGTTAGGCTTTAGGGACTAGGACTCAGAGTTGAGTGAGAGTGATGTCTGTATTCCCCAATAGCTTGGCAGCAACGAATCCACAAGAAGGCTTGAATCAACAACACAGAAAGTTCTCCCCAAAGAACATCAGAAATACTTAGGAAAAAGGACACACTAAAGATTAGAATTTTGCTAATAAATGAGTAGTAACTTACAGCTGTTGGGATTTTGCTGTGGTAATACTCATGTGACCTCATTTGTAATCAATACTGTTGGAACTTAAGGCATACCCATAGATTGCACAGATATCAACAAAAAATCCACCACTGTCCATCTTCTCTGGTCCTTTTGTTACTGTGTTATCTGATTGTATCACTCTCTAAACCCTGGGCAAGGAAAGACATCTATCCATTAGGTTGACTTCACCAGCCACCTTCTCCTTAGCTTTGTTCAAAACCCCCCCATCGAGATATAAACAAACAAGTCATTTCAATTACAACTGCAGTTGAGCTCAGGCACTCTTCTAGGAGACATTTTGTGCTAGGAACTTTGTACTTTTTTTTCCTTTATTTTCTTTTTAAAAGTCTACCCTATCTTGAGGTTCAGTATGATTTATTTGTTTTTTTCTCCTTCCTGCATGGTGAACCCCTTCAGGACA